>NC_043004.1:61825341-61850341 GCF_006345805.1 Octopus sinensis | reverse complement strand
ATGTATATATTTCACAATGTCAATAATTTATCCTCTGACTTTGAAATTTAAACTCTTTCGTCGTATTTGTCTGGATAGAAAGAATTCTATCTGTCGAACATAACCTGAGTTTCTATGATATATTCCAATGTAATGTCTTGCTACGCTCCCCTCAATAAGTTAACATTGAATATTTTATGAATTACCGTTAAGCAAAGGAAAGCTATAAATATGTAGTAACGAAAACACATTTATTATGAAAGCAGCAAATTAGTAATTACTATTTACTAAAATCAGGTGAAATAGCAATTAAATAAATCAAGCTCTTGATGTATCTGTAATTAGAAGTTACTCTGAAGGATGATTATATGTATTGATTACTTTGGTAAGTAATGTGCATAATGTTTATCGTATCAAATTCAGCCAACCTTCATTTTTGTTTATATTGCAGAAAGAGTAAATACAGAATTCATGTTTGTGCGTGAATTTTGCAAAAGTTTTCGAAGAGGTCGCCAATATATACAAACAAAAAAAGAATCAACAATCCCACTTCAGCCAAGATCAAAACAGAAAGAAAACATACTGATAGTGAAAGATCATGAAGGCATAGTTACTTGTGAAGAACGAGGTTGATTGATTATAGAGTGGTCGTAATTTGCATCTATGCGGCAGCAGGAGTGCATTTGAAAAGCGCTGAACTCAGACCTTATTAGAACAGAAAATTTTTATGATATAAAAAGTACTGATATTGACATAAATAAATATATGTACGAAAAAGTCCAACCAATTTAAGTGACTTGCGCTTTGATTTTTTTCTAAGAAACTTCGTTTAACTTCATGTGATGAAAACAAGAAAAGCATTAACATATACTTAATCAAATCAAATATCGTTTAAAATACGAAAAAAGTATATATGACAAAATATTTTAATAAATGATTTGCAGCCATACATCTGTAACATTTATTTTGAAAATACTTTTCAAAACTTGGCGTCAGAAATTAAACATTCTGAGAAATAAATTACATTGGTTGAAGTTATGAATTCAAATTATGTCAAACATGTAATTGTCCTCTATTAACCGATGCCAGCTGCAAATAATTGATAAAATGTCAACAATGATAAACAGACTAAATGATTGTCAATAATTTTGTTACCCATATCAATGTTTCAATGAAACTGCACATTGGGTAAATTTTGTCGTCACTCTTCCATGGTATTCATAGATTGTAATTGATATTGTTAAATACATAGATATGCTGCTACTCTCTTTTGTATTAGATCGGAGTTGTGTGTTATCTATATTTTGCCCTAACTTCAAGCTGACTGAAAATACGGCATCGTTCATATTGTTAGAAAAATATACCACCTAGCTCTCAAGTGATCTTATAGTAGCCAAACTACAGGTACCATTCTCCTTTACCAATAACCCATATTCGCTATATGGTTGTAGCTGCTGATCTTTGGCATTTGCTTAATCTGTCCGACACGTAAGTTTATTTTATCTTACACAGTTTAATTCCTTTATCATGGCTTTACATAGTATGCAGTATACATTATGATCACTATAAATATTTTTAATCCAACTGGAAAGAAATATTTTAAATATATAAACATTGATCTATATATAGTTTGCCAGAGGGAACATTTGGCAATTCCCAAGTGTGTTTCCTTAAGGATCGGTCTTACATTGAAGTTCCATATGGTGTTGGCAATATTGTTTCTTTGTTCCGAGGATTTATATATCAAAAACAAAAAGGGAACGTAGATTTTCCGTTTGCAGGAGTTCATAAGTTGTGTGAAGCGTCCCTTCACATAATAGAATTATGGATCTGTATAGCTTTTGCAAGACAAATGTAAGCCTATAGAGAATACCCTTTGAACAGCAGAGTCATTCATCAGAGGGCTGGTGGGATTCTAAAGATTTGAAAGAAGGTGTGATGTGAAGTAGGAGCGGTCAAGAATTGTGTGCTTTAATGACCATATGGCAAGACTCCCCAAATTCTCCCGTTGCCTACCAGAGCCCCGACAAGAAATAAGCTAACACCACAAAATTTATTCCTTTGGACATGTAGGAATATATGTCATTCTCTTGTTTCATCTTACCATCCGCGTAGGAAGTGGCTAAATGTTTTCAGATTCATGTGTCTGCACACCGGATGTAAATAATAAACATTTTTTTTTCAAAAATCTGTCAGGACCAACAGAAATGTTTGCTCCTAATGCATTCATAATTTAGCAGTTTGATCGAAAGTGACAAAGAGAGGCCAGCAATATTTTCATAAAAAAGCCGTTTTGTTATATCCTTAGGCTAAGAGAGGAATATGTGTCTGCGAACCTTTAAGTAATATATGTTGAGTGAACGTGTTAATAAATAGTTTTAAATATGGAGACATTGAGTGCAGTTTTCTTTTCTTAAAATACAAAGACGCGTGTGTGAGTGCGCATAGGGCACTCACACACACACATATATGAGTGTGTGTATGTAAGTATATATACATACATGCATACATACATACATACATACATACATACATACATACATACATACATATATATATACATCTACCCATCTACATAGATATAGGTGTATGCGGAGGGAGAGGGCAGGGGGGAATGTTTCAAACCATTGTTATTGGCATCAACGTGAAACACATTTCATCATAAGAATTTCTAGTATTTTCTCTTGCTCTATTTTTCTTCGTTTTTCAATATCGATTTTGAAATTTCACAGTAATATACCTAGTTTCATATATACACCGCTAGAATGCCAAAGAATGACAAAGAGCATTTTTATCTCCTGCTTCTTGCGTTAAATTAGGTTTCTAAACCTAACACATCCAGCCCCTCAAGAAATATGTGCTACGCACATAGAAGTGGTTATCACTGAAAGGATTATATAGAAATGGTTTTCAAGGTGTTAACCTTGAAAAGGTGTCTCTCTCTAGTCGTATTTCTCCTCAGTTATGAGGAGAAATACGACTAGAGAGAGACACTGCGTGGAAACTTTCGATGCAATGAGTATCGATTCGTCTAGCTTATTCGCATGGATCCGTAACACTCCACTTGGAAATAAGGCCAGCGGATGGGATGTACACATTTTCCGTATCCTGTCACATTAATTCAATATGTAAGGAGTACAATCTCGGTGAACGTGTGCCACACATTTTAGATGAATTATATAAGCTCTATCATACCCCTATCTTCACAGGTTTGTTTGCCCGACAGAAAAATAGCTGTGAAGTGAAGTATTTTGCAGCATAGTCATGAGCGATGAACAATTGTGCATTCACGACAAATATGAAACAGAGAAAAGAATGGATGAGTACTGACAAAGAAGCAACATCTCGATTCAAGGAAATACTGTATTTACACAAGACAATGATCTGCGTTTGGTGGGATTAAGAATAGCTAATCTATTAGAAAAGGCTTGAAAATAAACATATGGACTATGCAGCTCTTTAGGTTCATCAAATGCAACGCCTCGTCAAGGACAGACAGCTGAAACGATGCAAGAGGTGACACAGCAATCTTCAACACAGCAATGGTCAATATATTTCAACCCCTTGATGTTATTTTGACCAAATATGTAACTCTAATGCATGTACCCTACTGGATGTACCCTGTACCTTCCACGTAACACCTTCAGATTGTCATCTATTTCGGCCGACAAACAGAAGTTTAACAGGCGTTTCGTAAGACAAAGCTGAGGGGCTGGAAATATGATTTCAAGAAATTTTCGAGTCAAAACCAGTTGTTCTAGCGTCGAAGAATTTGCAAGCTAGAGAAATATTGCAAAAACTATGTGAAGAATAAGATTTTTTAATTAATTTCTTAAAAGTGTTAATGAACATTGATGGTTACAGTACATCAAGAATAAGTAAAACAACTTACCTAACAACCAACTATGATATATATATATATATATATATATATATACTCTGCGATGACATCTCTCACGCCGGACTTCCTTCTGATGATGTTGCTATTTATGTGCTCTCTCAACGAGATACCAAGCATTGACCTTTCCATGGCTCTTTGAGCCGTTATCAGTCTTTCCTCTTCTCTCTTCGTGGTAGCCCATGTTTCACTACCATATAACATTGCAGGCAGAACTGTATAGATGGGTTGGACACGTCGACCGATTCACCGATAATCGGTGGACGCACGCAGTAAAGGAGTGGTACCCGCGTGAGCGGAGAAGACCACCCGGAAGACCTCCACGACGGTGGAGTGACGATTTCAAGAGGACGATTGGGATCACGTGGATGAGAAAGGCGCGATCCAGAGGGGAGTGGACAGCGTGCTGTGACCAGCGGTGTCAAATGGACGCCTGACGGACTGGTCGGTCAAAGTGATCAAAGTGATATATATATATATATATATATATATATATTATATATATAATATATATATGTATATATGTATATGTGTGTGTGTGTGTGTGTTTGTGTGTGTGTACATAAAGAACGTGTAATTACGTAAACAACGAGAGAGAAGAATGGAAAACAGGACAAGTAAACACAGAGATACGAGCCTTCATCAGATGTCAGTAGTCTCTCTACTCTTCATTTCGAGTATCCAATGATAATGTGAGTCTTCAAAGACAGTTGCTCTCTTAAATTCTAAAATACAATTTAGGATTTATGGAGGGTCAAAGTTGAGAACGAAAACATGTCAGTGGTGATATATAAGGAAAGCAGACGAAAATATACACGGAGGCTCGTTACAACAGAACGAGAGGAATATAGTGAATGCTGAGAGAAATATTTTCTTTGAAAAGACAAAAGATAGGAGAGGAAGGAAATCTAGTCCGTGCAGGAAAAGAAGGATGGTCACGTGAGGAAATGAAAGATGGACGAAGGTCACGCGTGAGTAACGAGAGAGAAAAAGAGACACACAGAGAGAAAACTGCGAAAGCGGGAGGGGAAAAAGGGAATTCGAGAAGGACGTTATTTACTTTTATCTTCACATTTCTGATGCGTCTCTGTAGTGTTTTCTTCTACCATCATTCTTGTTCCGTTTTCCATTGTTTCTCCGATTGTTTACATATTTAACTCGTTTGTTTATGTGCTTCATGTTGTTTGCAGAGTTGGTGCTCTGCTGTACCCATATATGCATATATATATATATATATATATATATATATATATATTATATATATAATATAGATATATATATATATATATTATATATATATATATATATATTTATATTATATATATATTTATATATATAAATATATATATATTATCATAATTGAACGCGACGCATCCTTTGCGAAGTATCATATATATATGCGTGTATATATGAATATGCATGCGTGGTGTGTGCATGCGTGCGTGTGTGTGTGAGTGCCTGTGTGTGGTCTGTATATGGTGTAGTAATATTATTTTGAGAGAAGATCACCAAAACTGTACTCCAACTGGTGAGAGATAAATAATATTTAATAAACACAGTAGATATGTTTGTCAGCTACGAATAGATTCGTGCGAGGAAAAACGTATGCTGCCTTGAAGCAGACCCCAGGCTGTGCCACATTGCATAACAAGCTTAAACATAACGATAGGATGAGAGAAAATACGAGAAAAGAGGAGAAGTAGATGTAAAAGTTGGCCGGTTGAAAACACAGAAAAAAAGGAAAGGAAAAATAAAAGAAGAAAAAGGGTTTGTTCCCATTTACCGTAAAGCCATAAGGGTGAAAGTGTAGGAGCCTAAAGTCTGCGGCACAGCTTCCCAAACCGGACAGAATGGTATTTTCCAATTCACTAACAGGAACTTATTCATAAATCCGCTGAAAATAACAGATCTCTAGAAATGTACCCCATCTCCTGATTGGGCACCTGTATCATAGATTCTCTCTTTCTATCTCTTCATCCCTGCGGCTTCCTGGTCAAGGGGTGCATAACTATAATTCTCCCACTTTTGTTTCCTTTTAGTTTTAACTTATTCTTTCTTGTGTTTTGTATTATTCTTTCGTCTGTATCATCTTGTTATGCAAAGTAAGTAGAGCCTGTGGACTATATATACTGTGTTTAATGCGCATAACTTTGCTTGCATTATCGCAACACCACTTATTAAAAAATGCTTGACTTGCTCCAATTAAACTGATATCTCCCAGCACAAATATTTCAAATGTAACTGTACTGTTATTAAAATTATCTTAGAAGACGACAGGGATGCTATATTACAGAATATATATATATATATATTATATATAATATATATATATATATATATATATATTATATATATATATATATATATATACATATATATATATATATATAGGAGAGAAGAGAGAGAGAGGGAGGGAGTTTACGAAAGACAAAAGACGAAGACAAGTGGTGTACAGACTTCTACAGAAAGGGACAGAGGAAAAACAAGGAGAGAGAAAAATGTGTGTAGTGGCTAACGATCTATCATGACGACTGATAGATATATATAAACTATATATAGTTCAATATATATATAGTTTATCAACAGTGGAACAGTAGACAACTGAATTTAGGCAGGAAAGGGAGAGTGTTGAAAATGAGCCTAGATTTTGACCTCCAACAACTGTTACCATCGGGGAAAACATTGATCGTGTTCATCTTATGATGGTGAATGACAAGTGATTGAATATAAATCAAATAGTGAAATATATTAGCATATGCCATAACTACATTGAGAATACCCATCATAATGGATTCAGCATGCGAAACTTTCTACACGATAGGTGCATCATCATCTGACTCCCAGTTACATCACAAGAAAATCTGCTATTATTTGAGACGGCTACACTTGTTAACACGGGAGGAGCACTGCGCTTGTCACTCTGAGCCAGAGCTAAGAAACGGTCCATGCCATAGAAACATTCCTTCTCACCTGTAACGAAGAAGACGAAGGTCATTTCATCTGCATGGAAGGTGATGCAAAAGGCATTGTGTTTATTGACTGTCTTCAAAATATCCCCATCATTAATGGAGAGAACTATGATAATTTACTAAGGTAGGAACGAAAGGCTATCAAGACCAAACACCATGAAAAACTGAGGAAACTGATCCTGTTTAATCAGATTAATACTCCAATAAACACGTCCTTGAGAGCTACTGTACGTGACGGTGGTTTTCAACTAGGTGTTTTCAACCTGTCTTTTCTTATAATTTGGCGCCCATCTGAAACTTTTCTTGGCTAGGAACCAGTATCGCAGTTCCTATGCCCTCATATATGCTGCTGAAAAGTTATTTGACCAGCAGGATAACAGTTTCATAAACAGTAGCATCCAAGTATTGCAACACCATTGCAAGAGCTTCGTGGACCGTATTCCATGAAAATATGCTTTTTGTCAGCCTATGAACTTTTCAGCTGAACCTCGTGCGCATGTGCGTTTGTATATATATATATATATATATATATATATATATATACAAAGAAATATATTTTGTAAGAAAGAACGTAAATTTCGAACGCAGTAAAGCTGTAAGAACGGCTGAGAAAGATTGGGTATTTACCCTTATAAAACGGAAAGATTTATCAGCAGATGGCTACAGGAGTCGAACACTTTACCTTCAGATACTGGCGGAGTGCTCTACCATTAAGCTAAGCAAATACATTCGACGCTTCCAAAGTATTTCTATAAAATGTTGTCACATTCGAAAAGCTGTAATCTTACATTAAAATGGAGGGTATTTTTCTCAACATATGTTTAGTTTAGTATGTACAGCATTGAATTAGTATCTGAGGGATTCGGTTTCTAATCCTGAGGGTTCGGTTTCTAATATCTGAGGGGTTCGGTTTCGAATCCCATAGCCGTCTACTGCCAAATTTTGCAGGTCTTATAAAGGTAAATACACACACTGTTGTACTTACAGCTTAACTGCATTCATAATTTACTTCCTTGTATGTAAAATACAAATATATTCAACGTTTCGAGAGTTTGTTTAAAAAATGTATATAAAGAAGACATTTGCATTTCCTTTTCTCATAGTCGTAGATTGCTTTCAAACTAATAATTTATTCTAGAACTAAAATTTTGTTAGAGGTATTGCATTTGGATTTAGATTAGGTGACAATATTTTACTTGTATTTATAATTAATGTGATAAAAATGCATTAGGTGAAGAGATATTAAACTCTTCGTTGTTTTCTATGTTTCCTATAAAGCTATGAATATTTAAATTACGATGCAGTAGAAAATGTTTGCCGCATATATTAAATGGATAAAGATATAATTGAATTATAATAGCTATTATTTTTCACTTCATATATTCATACATTACTAAAAGGAACGTTTTAAATAAAGAGCAATATGCAGATTATTCTTAGCAATGAAATCTCTTATATTGTTAAAGAAACACATACATTTACTCTCAAATGCATAGGCACAAATTTAAACTAAAAAAGGAAAAAAAAAAACACTTGAATATAATTTAAAGTGTGTAGGCGTATCATTAAAATTTCTTTTTATTTTTGGCGGGGTGTTGGAGGAGTTATTTAAACTCTTTGAAAAACCATTCCAAATTCATTATATTCATTTAAGTATAATTGGGGATATACGTGGTTCAGTGATTAAAGGTACTATAGCTGTGGAATTATACATTTAGAGTGTGCTCCTGTATAAATTTACTCAAGTACGACGGATAACATCGCTATAGATAATTTATTCTGCTTTGTTTAGAAATTGTAGAAAACATTGGAAGAAGAGTATTTAAATATATATGTAGATAGATCGATGTCGGAAATTCAGATCATAACTAATATGATTTTATCGCAAAGCTATATACATCTTGTGCAATATCTTATGAGAATTATTAACGCTTCTTACAAATTTTCCAGTAGTGAGGAATTATTTGTTATGAAGCTTTATTCCATCCGTTGTCATATACAAGTTATTTTTTTTCAGGCAAAATAAATAAATTTTGAGCATGAGTGATGTATTAAGTTAACAGGATATTTGATTATATGTATGCATGCATTGTAGCTTGTCACTATACATTACTCCTGTAATGTGGAGACATGACAGAGTCGTTAACACGCCGGGTGAAATGCTTTGTGGTGTTTCGCCTGTTGCTATTTTTTGAGTTCAAATTGTGCCGAGGTCGATTTTGCCTTTCATCCTTTAAGATCTATTAAATAAGTCCGCTGGAGTCGATGTTAATGACTTATCTCCACACGCCCAAATTGCTGCCCTTGTGGTAAAATTTGAAACCGTAATAGATTAGTTCCGTTACAAAATTCCCGTTCGAAATTTCATCTATTTTACGTGTCAATTTTCCAAATTGTAGATGTGAACAAATTGCTATTTTTGTAACTTTGTTTATGGCCAGCACGCGCATAGCAGCATCTTTCATACAGTAAGCAGAAGCGTTGTCCAAACCTTACTTCGGATGCCATATTACTTTATGTTTCAGATGTATACTCTGGATATACTATGAATATAAAATTCTTCTCAGAAAATCTATTCCAGGTTAAAATGACCAGATACAGAGTCACTACATATTTAACTTTCGTCACTCATAGAACTCCGACCATTCGCAGCACTATCTTCAAGAATTTGGTCGCGGAAATCACTTAGAAAATACACAATACATATTTCCCTGCGTCCCCTCGTAGACACTCTAAGTTATGGAGACAAACGCAAATATAAACACCCGCATGTATATATATATATATATATATATATATATATATATACACATACACACACATATACATAAATACGTACGCATACACACACGCATATATATATAAAGAGAAATTAGTCAAAATTTTGGATAAGTCTTTAATCTCGCTTTCGTTCGTTTAACTGAACTTTTCAAGCAGAGATAATAAAACAGATAGTTACCTCGCCTTTTATATGAATCGAAGAGCGGATGTTTTTTGTCTTTTTTTTTTAGAAGAGGAGAAAATTCTGTCTCTTGGAGGAAGGGAGAAGAGCGGAAGATAGGGAGCAGGACAATCGAAGAAGTCTACCTAGTTTATACTACGGTGTATTCATTGGACCGTTGCTATAATAGAAGTCACACCACTTAGTTGCCACTTAGTTGCCACTTAGTTGCCACGCAGTGGAATCGAAAACGTGATTACAGAGCGAGATTTTTTAAACTACACTTTCATGGAATTTTAATGAGGGAATAATATTCGAATGATGTTACTGAAAGTGTATTTTGCTGTCCTTCTTTGTATTGTGGTTTTGTCTCATTCTCTCTATATATGATAGAAAGGCTTACGCTGATTAAACAGGCAACACTAAATAATATAGATATTTGTGAGGCAAAAATGTCACCCTGTTCTAATTATCGTTTTCTTTACCTGACAAAAACCGTATCCTTATTTACTACTATGCTCTCTTGGGAATATCCCGTCTGCGATATAAATACACAAATTCCACTTTTCGTCTCAGTTACACCTCTGCTCTTCTCAACCTTGACAAAAATCTACGTGACCTTCTGTTTAGCAGCAACAGATCTAGCATCTACCCAGTGCAGTAGACGGCTTGTAAACTACAAGATTAAACCCCACGTGTCAGACTACATTATCATAGTTTGTACTAATTTCGTTATAATTCTCCTAATCTAATTTACTGCATTGCATGAAGTCTGGATACTATGCTATACATGGACGTGAGACCGGTCGGAGTCTGCAATCCCAGTTGCAGTAAAATATATTTAATATCCTTAATAACAACCCCAGTGATTCGACTATTAAAAACAAATATCTACGCGTCGAAAACATATCTGCCACACAGTTCGACAACAATCTGAACCAACTACAGTTCAAAAGCTTAAGGACAACCTTCCTACAAATATTAAATTTCCGTACTACAGGAAGTTTTGCGTTCCTTCTTAATGGTTTCTATCAGCAATTCCTGTTACTTATGCGTTACATAGACATGAGATCGGTCGGCGTCTGCAATACCGGTTGCAGTAAAATATATTTAATATCCTTAATAATAAATGTCCACATGTCGAAAACATATCAACTACGCAGTTGGACAACAATCTGAGCGAAATACAATTCAAAAGCTTGAGGGCAACCTTCCTACAAATAGTAGATTTCTGTACTATAGGAAGTTTTTGCCTCCCTTCTTGAGGGTTTCTATCAGCAATCCCTGTTACTTATGCGGTTCTAGGTTTATTTTATCTAAGATTCAATTTAGTCTGTAAATATCATTCACATAAGACGAAAATCAATATTTCTTAAAAGATTCCTCCGATGCATAAGGATTTGTTCATTGTAAAGAGGAAGGCAATATTGAAAATTACACCATTTATAATACATGCTATGTGTAGGTACAGATGTCCGAGCATTTCAATTGCGAAAGTGAATAAAGCTGCTTGTTTTTCTTGACTAAATCCCAAGAGATCTCCGCCATTAGAGTCCAATGATTTGAGACTGAAATAAACATCTTGTCCTTTTAAAATTTATGGATAGTATGTATCTACATGAGTGCATACATACATACATACACACACACACACACACACACACACACACACATATATATATATATATATATATATATATATATATATATGCATGTATATATGTATGTATGTATATGTATATATGTATGTATAATGTATGTATGCGTGTGTGTTGGCTCGATATATATATACACTCATATATGTATATATACATGATTAGGCGTAATGGCCCGGACGTTAGAGCAGCGTACTGGCGGTAATAGGATAGCGGTTTCGAGACTCCGGCAGCGGGGGGGGGGGGCACTCTTGCACTCTTTTACCACAAATTTCTCTCACTCTTTCTTCCTGTTTCTGTTGTTTCAAAGGGCCAGCCTTGTAACAGTCTGTGTCATGCTGAATCTCCCCGAGAAGTACGTTAAAGGTACACGTGTCTGTGGAATACACATCCACTTGCACGTTAATTTCACGGGCAGGCTCTTCCGTTGATTGGATCAGCTGGAATCCTCGACGTCGTAATCGACGGAGTGCCGCAGTATACACACAAACACACACACACACAAACACACACACACACACACACACAACACACACACACACACACACACACACACACACACACACATATATATATATATTTATATATATATATATATGTACATACGTATATGTACATATGTACAGATGTGTGTTCGCGCGCGTTTTTGTTACATACATGTGTGTGCCCCTAGGTATATTAGTCCGTATGAACATTTGAAAATCACTGCTTCTTTATCTGCTGAATGGATTACAGTGAGTATTAATTGGATTCAGTCAGCCCTACGTGTCCTATGTAGTTGTGGGACCGCGCTAAGTTTAGTGGAATACTACGCGTGAAAGGTGTGGGTTTTATATAGTTTCGAGAAATATCTAATTATAAATTTATAGAAAAAAAGTTTATTGAAACAATTATTAGAAACGCCGTGCAGCCATCTCATTAATTATACCTGATTCATTGTACATTGATAATGTTTTCTTCTTTAATGAACTTGTATGTAATTAGATATATGCTTTATAATGTTTGATGACAATGTCTCTCAGAAAAAGTGCTCATATTTCACGCAGTTCGCTATATTCCATTATAAAACGATTTTACATTCACATTTGTCATAAAAGAAGCGAATTACTCAATAATTTAAATTCAACAGTTGTTGCAAGAGATTAATAATTTACAACGAACGTGTAGGCAACGCCTCTTCACTTTTCGGTAATATAGCAGTTTTCAACAAGTTTTCAAATATTCAGTCATAATTACAACACCTTGTGGATTCGGTATTATAGGTTTCAAAGTGGCATTTAAAGTAAATATAGGGAACAATTTTCGCACAGCTTGTGGGAATGTAGGCGATATTCAGATTCTGTGGTTATGTCTTCTAGATAGCCAGTCGGTCGGCTAGGAGTTAAGAATAGGAACAAAATCACAAACTGTTACTACAAGCATTTAAATAGGACATATGTTGATTTGTACATTTATCTTTTTCTTTTATTCGCACACAACAAGAACACACACACACACACATATATATATGCATATATCTGTATACATATAATTATATATATCCAGTTATACATGTTATATAAATATTTGGATATATGTATGCATATATATGTGTATATGTGTATTATATACGTATATGTAATTGTACACCTATATATACCTATATATATCTATATATACGTACATATATGTATATATATATATATATATATATATATATCCATGTATATGCCTATATATGTATACATATATATATGCCTACAGGTATACATATATATATACACATAAATACATAGATACCTATATATATGTATATATGTATATATGTATGTATGTATGTATGTACGCATATATCCATCTATATATATATATATATATATATATATATATATATATATATATATATATATATATATATATATATATATGTATGGATATATCTATATATATATATATGTGTGTGTGTGTGTATTTATGTATGTATATATGTATGTGCGCACTTATCCATACATTTATATATATAAATGTGTGTATGCGTGGTGTCCGATTGTGTGTAAACCTTACACAAAGTGCATTTAAGTTATCTTGTATATAATGGAATGTAAATCTTAAAACAATTATTTTTATTTTCGTCTCCGCAAATTATAGTCGCAGCCGAAGCAAAGTAAACAGGAGTGGATAACCTTAAGTAGACCAAAATTACACATTTACGCACACGTACATACACACTTACAAAAATACTCACAGGTACAATATCTCTATATCTGTGTATGTGTTCTTACGTACATAAGTACGATATCACTCATACATAAACACTCAAGGGGATCTTTTTAAATTTATCGCCTCGATTTTCGTTTTATTTTAGTAAATTCCTTTCTAGAGAAACAAACCTAAAATCGCCAACTTATATTGTAGTGTTTATATTTGATTATCGTTGCGTTGCTGCTGTTTTGTTATTTTAAATTGCGTTTCTCTTTGGTTTGTTTAAATACTTTGACAAACGATTATATACACACATTTATGAGGTACACATGTTGTTGCAGTGTGTCTCTGTGAGTATCTCTGTCTCTCTCTTTCTCAGTACAATCATATATATATATATATATATGAATGCATATATATATATATATATATATATATATATATATATATATATATATATATATATATATATATATATATATATATATATGTGTATATATATACACACATATTTATAATATACATATATGTATATATATATATATATATATATATATATATATATATATACTTTTTGTTTTTCATGATAAGAAGGAGCTGGTCAAAATTTTGGATAACTATTTATTTAGAACTTTCGTCTCGTTTCAAAGTATAGTAACGAATGATATTTTCACTGAAAATGTATGTCTTTTATTGATATCTGAGTTCGGTGACAGTGTCTGGTGTTAAATTTGGAAGAAATTGTTCTTTATTATTTGGAATCTATATGTGCAATGGTATATGTGTTTATGTACAGTGGTTGGACAAAATAATTGAAACACCTAACATCATAGCATCAAAAATTTGAAATATCTATAAAACTGTAAAAAACTTGTTTATTTTTATGTTTTTTTTATTTATTATTAGTCTTGCTTAATATGTTTTGCTAAAATTGTTTCTTTTCAGATATAATCAAAAAAGGTAATCGAAATTCACTAACATGAAAGATATATCGTACTTTCAAAGAGGTCAAATTGTCGATGCTCGTATGGTAGGCGCTAGCGTAAAGAAAACTGCTGAAATGTTTGGTGTATCAAGAAGTACTGTCTGGAAAGTAGTGATAACCGTTGAGAAAGAGGGGTAAACCTCCTCGTAGAAACAAAACTCAGGAAGAAAACCAAAATATTCAGATATGGACCGTCGGACTCATAAGTGAATTCTTAGAAAGGATAATAACAGTACAGCTCTCAAAATTACTGAAGAGCGTAATGACCACCTCGAGAACCCAGTTACCACATAAACTGTTTCCCGGAAGCTGCACAAAGCCGGATTTCACGGGGGGGGGGTTGCAATCAGAAGACTACCACTTTAAAAAAAAAAGACGTTGAAAAGCGTTTAGAGTGGAGTAAAAACCTACAGAATTGGTCATCCTTCACCTTATTTCCGATCACCGGCCGAGTATACGCGTGGAGACAGCCAAAAGAAGCATTCGACGCATACTACTTTCTTCCAGATGTTACCCATGGAGGAAGATCTGTGATGATCTGGGGTGGGGGATATATCTTGGAAATCCGCCGGCCCTGTGGTTTCCCTTCATGGTAGAATTAATAGTGAAGACTGTTTAAACATTTTATCAGATCAAATTCATCCTATGGTTGCGGAACTGTTTCCGGAGGGATACGCAATCTTTCAGGATGATAATGCACCAATTCACACATTTACTGAATGGCACGATGAACAGTCTAGTGAAGTTGATTATCTTTTCACCACATTCCCCAGATCTCAATATTATTGAACAATTATGATGCATTTTAGAAAAGCACGTAAGGTGTCGACATCTTCCACCATCATGACTAAAAGTTTTTGCTGAAGAATATACAAAAATTCCTTTGGAAACATTTCAAACTTAGTACGAGGCCATACCTCGAAGAATTCAAGCTGTAATTACTGTCAAAGTCGATGCACCACTTATTAAAATACATTTGTTTGGAGTTTCAAATTGCTTTCATTATTTTGTCCAACCCCTGTATATGTATGAGTGTTGGTATGCATGTCAAAGTTTATGTCTGCACTGAATTTGTGAGGGCTGTGTAAAAGGGAGAAGAAACAAATCGATAAAAATTAAAAAGAAAGGAAGAATGACAGGAGAAGAGAGATAAAAAGAAAGAAAGCAATACAGAGAGGAACATAAAGGAAAGAAAGAATGAACGAAAAAATGAAAGAAAAAAGAAAGTAGGGAAAAGGGTGAGAGAAGGGCGTCATTGTGTCTGAGTGTTGAAATTGTATTCTTTGCGTGGTTATCTTGCTACCCAGGATTCGACTGTGATCTTGTTCTGGGTTTGTTGGTTGGTATTGATGAACATTTAAGAAGCCAAAGTGAATTAGTCTCAATCAAAATTGTTTTGAAAGTTGTCTTGAAACTTACTGTCACTTCCTACTGCGATTTAAGCACAAATGACTGCATTTATTATTTTGATTCTTTCTGCATATCATGGTTTTCGTGATTGGAGAATGGATACTTCTTTTTTCAAATGGCGTAATGCTAACTTGGCAGGTATGTTCGTTTCTTCTAGCTTTTCACCCTCTAGTTCTCCAATTTTTTCTGTCAAGTGATTTTCTGGGGCGAACTCCTGTTATTTATGATTCACCGATTTTTGGTATTATCACGCAGAATACATTTTTTTATATATCAACTTTTGTTTCATTATTCTAACCTTTTCTTTGCGAGGGTTTGCTCATTGATAGATTGTATCGTTTGTTTTCACCGCTATAGTATCTTTAAGGAGATTTTTTGTGATTTAATATCATTCACAGCTTTATTTGTAGCGGAAAATATTGTCTAGTTTTCAGATGAGTAGATTCAGGTAACAAGATATATATGTGAGGAGTTCCTGTATGTTTTTGGTATCTCTCGGTTGTGAGTTTGTTGGTAATCCTTTGAAACTGATGGCTGGTACATCCGGATAAATATGCACAGGCTATTTAAAGTGGAATGCAGATTTTTATATATTGATATTTAGAAGTTGTTCAAACGGTATTTAGAAAGTATTTTGGATAATCATTTATTTGTAGCTTTTACCACTTTTCAGAGATTCATCAGTGAGAGAAATGTAATGACGATCTACAAATATTCAATAACATTCTCATTACCCGTCAGCTTTCAGTCAAATACACAACATAAACTAGTCACGATGACTTTCTATTTCTAAGCATTCACATAAATCTGCGCGTCTCCATAGTAACAACGGATATATTTTACAACAAGACTGACACAAATCAGTTTCTTTACCTTCTACTCGGATCATCTCTCACACATTAAAAGGAATATACCTTATAGTAAGCCAAGACGTATCTGTGAAGTAGTAGTTGATTAAATGTACGTTGGGTTCGACTCAATGAACACAAAGGCATCCTAAAATTAACAGAGTTATCTCTTGAAATATCCCTTGAAAGCAGGCATCGTTCAATTGAGGCCACCAATACAAATATTGAGCAAAATTTCAGTACATTTATGAATACAAAATGTCCCGGAGTGACCGAAATTTTTCTCGCCATAAAAGCAAATCCAATAATACTCTTATAAAATCCCAAAATGAAAATTCCTGTTAATTAACATCGTACACAATACAATAGACGTCACTCATAAACATAAAATACAACAACTCATATAGGTAAATTTACATCAGAGGATAATTGAAAATTATCCCTGAAGAAGTATGACGATAACATGTAAAACATGTAGCGTGAACAGCAACTTCAAATATTAGGACAATGTTTCCCCGCCAATATTTTAAATAGATCTCCTGTCAGAAAAGTACGAATATGAACTGCAAGACACAGGCTCTGATATACTGTCCAATAATATCGTCTAGGTACAAATCCCCTGTGTAATATGACGTTGTTACAAAGACAATATACAATGCCATTCGGAATAAAGACTCTCCTGGAACAGGTATAGAGAATACCCCTATTCTTGAATACATACACATATGCAAGCACAAGGAATGTTGGTGAAACATTCCCATCAATACATCTGTCAAGTGTAAGCATAATGTGCCAGATATCATTGTTTATGATACACAAGAAAAGATATGTACCTTCATAGAGGTCAGCTGCTCTGGAAATGTGAAATAACTCTTTGAAAATCAGAAAGAAAGAAGATAGCAAGGGACAACTACTTCGAAATTTACATTTATATCAATAACGAAAGGAGCACTTACTTTTGTAAATAAAAGCCTAAGTGTCTGGTGGGATAAGCTTAGATTTTCAGACAATAAATCAAAGAACTGATTCCCGCATTGGAAATACAATCTGTAAGCGAAACAGTAACTCTATGCAAGCGGTTTCTTAGGTTTAAAACGTTACACTTTTACTCGTTCAAGCCAAGCGGCCGCGGTCATATTGCAGCACCACCATGGTCTTTCTGGCTTCCTGAGTGTGAGTGTTTCACATCATCACACCTGCCTGTGCCTCTTCCCCAGCTGTTGGTATATTTGGTGTATAAGGGAGTTTGATTCCGCTGCTCTCATCTGTGCCTCATGATGGGCTGTTGGCTTATCCAGTATTGTGGAGAGGATGATGTCTACTTCTTTTTTGAAGGCATCTACTTCCACCTTATGTATATTTCTTATTTTTTTGTGGAAGGGCATTGAATAGCTGAGGGCCTTTGAAACGTAGATTATTGCAGAAATAGCTCCTGAATTTAGATGGTGTGGATAGTACCTTTAGTGCCAAACAATGGCTGCCAGTTCTGGCATTTTTATAACACTTAATGCCAAAGATAGATAATAGCGTTTCTGGGATTTTGATATATATATATATATATTATTGCATATCTCTCACGTCTTCGATGCAGGGAGTAAAGCAGTAGTGTTCTCAGCCTATCCCTGTAGCTTATCCGCTGCACTGTTTCAATCTTTTTAGTGTACTGGCGCTGGATTGCTTCACGCTCCGCTGTTAGTGTGGCACTCTGTGGTGACCTGAACTAGGGGCAATAGTCCAGGCGTTTGATAACAAAGGTTCTCCACAGGATCGACATAGTTTTTTGGACTGTTCTCCTGAAGGACCTCATTATCCATCCTGCCAGTTGTCTGTATTTTGTTGCCATCTTGCTAATGTGCATATGAAATGATGCGTCTTTTCACATACTGATCCCCAAGTCTTTCACTGCCTGTCACTCTGGCATTGTAGTGCCTGCGAGTCCTGTAAATGTAAATTGTCCTATATTCGAGAATTAATAGTGCAGTGCTTAAAACTTTCCAGTATTAAACTGCATTTTATTTATTTCAGCCCACTTGCGTTATGAATTTAGATCCCGCTGTAAGCTTGTGACATCATCTTGGTTCTTTATTGCCCTTGATAATTTTGTGTCATTGAAATAGTTAGTGACTGTGACTCTCCAATTGACTGTGGGCATGTCTGAGACAGGTAATATGAACAGTAATGGGCCAAGAATAGTTCCCTGGGGAACAACACTTAGGATTTGAGTTTCCTCAGAAAGGACACCATTGGCTGCAACTATTTCACTTCTGCTTTTAAGGAAGTCATGCAGCCACTCTCCCAGTTTACCAGCAATGCCAAGGTTACGTACATTATGACTTATCGTGCCACGATCTACCTTATCAAATGCCTTTGCGAAGTCAACGTATATCACACTGACATCTGAATGGTGTAGCAGCTGTTTCAAAACCCAGTTAAAGTGCTGTAGGAGCTGTGTGAGACAGCTTCTTTCTGGATGGAAGTCATGCTGAGTATTGTTCAGTAGGCCAATCTCTTCTAGGAACATTATCAACTTCGTTCCGATGATTCACTACATGACTTTACTGATATGTGAAGTCAGAAAGTTTGTCTTGTATTTTTTGGCCTCTGCTAAGCTTCCACCTCTTTCAGCTTTTTGGGGGTGTATAGCACTTGCAAGGAAACTTTGGAAAAGTATCTGAAGTGGTTTCGTTAAAGCCTACTGACGAAAACTATTAGATTTATAAGCCCTAAAATTCACTCCATAATTGTCCACAGGCATATAGCGTAGTGGTTGAGAGAGCGGACTACTAACCCCACGATTCGAATGCAAGCAGTCACCTGAACACTAACAGTAATGATAATAATAATAATAATTTTTTTCTTCTCTCTAAAAACATCACGCTTTTCTTTGTGTGGACTTACAAAAGACTATCTTAAAACCTTAAAACTGTCTATGAAAATCTGACTTTTCTTTGCTTCCTTCCTGAATATTCAAATATAAATGTAAACGTTACTTTTTATTGTAAAAACACACATGTTCTTCTAACTGGACATACAAACATCTCTAGAAAAGTCAACTTCAACCTCTACAATATTACCTTACACGAAATATGCAAACACTTTTTATTGCAATAACACAAGCACACATGGAAAAAAATAATGATGCTAACTATAGATTCTCTCTGGCCTAACACAACTTCTCTATTCACAAATAATACAGAACAGCCCTTCCTTAATTTTTCTTAAGGTTAAGGTCACTGTTCGCTGCTAGTAGTAGTAGACATTTGAACTTTTTTTGACCGATAAGTCCCCACCCGACCTAAAAAAAATACATGAGCCACACTTACCACTACTACTACTACTGCTACTGGTACTGCTGCTGCTGTAGCTATTACTGCTACTACTACTGCTGCTACTGCTGCTGCTGCTACCACTACTGCTTCAATTACTACTACTGCTGCTACCACTGCTGCCGCTGCTGCTAGAGCTGCGACCACTACTACTGCTGCTGCTACCACTGCTGCTGCTACCACTGCTGCTGCTACCACTGCTGCTGCTACAACTACGGCCACTACTACTGCTGCTGTTGCTGCTACTACTGCTGCTGCTACCACTGCTGCCGCTGACACTACTACTACTATTGCTACCATTGCTGCTGTTGCTGCTGCTGCAGCTGCTGCCACCGCTGCTACTACTACTACTGGTACTACCACAGCTGCTGATACTACCACTGCTGCTGCTGATGCTGTTGCTGCGGACATTACTATTGCTACTACCACTACCGCTCCAACTGCTGACAATGATATTGCTGCTGCTACAACTACTGGGGCTGCTGCTGCTGCTAATGATGATAAATGAGGCCCCTATATGTAAATTAGTGGTTAAATCTTTTATTTAATTTTTAAAAAAATTTTTATCTTTTATTTTTTTATTTTATTTTTTTATTTATTTTATTTTTTTTTAAAGAAAACTTAATAATAATTTAAGTTTACTTGAAAAGAAAATTTCTAACAATACACCGAATCGCTTGTCCAATGGTTATATAGGAAGCGCGCCCCCAGGAGGCTGCCAGCCTGATGGCGAAAAATTTTCAAATGGCAGAATATCTTCCCCGAATACGAACCTGGAAGGTCACTTAAACGGGATTTGTCCCAAATTAAGCCCCCAAAGTTCACTACCACAACGACCAGAAAATCAAAAAAGTAAAAGAACTAAATGGAACCGGGAAGAATATAAAGAAGTAATATATGCTTATTACTTTGCATTAAGAAAAACACTGCAAACTCCTACAGAATTAGGAAATGTTAGAAGAGATATCTTCAGAAATACCAGACTCACAGATGCAGAATTAACCTCTATTAAAAAAAGTGGTAGAGAATGACTTAAATGTAAGTCAGGAAAAAAATAACGTAGCTGAGGAGAGGAATGTTGGGCCACAAGCATTGGCTGAAAGGCGACCATCTGCCGAATCGACTCAAGGATGCAGACGAGGCTCATACGGATGCAAAGATCAGATCCTAATTAATCGCATGATCCTTGAGAACTGCCATAACAAGCGCAGAAATCTCAGCTCTTCATGGATTGATTATAAGAAAGCCTTTCACAGCATACCACATTCGTGGATTTTGAAATCACTGGACATTTTCAAAATTTCTCCTGTGATTTCAGATTTTTTAAAGTATAATATGTCACTATGGAACACGAAGCTCCAATTATATCATTCTAATGGAGTATTGCACTCAAACAACATTAGCATAATGTGACTCACTTTTACCACTAAGATTCTGCATAGCACTAATACCACTCTCAAGTGAACTGAATAGAATATGGCTACAAATTTGACAACAGAAAAATAAGTCATCTATTTTATATGGATGACTTAAAGCTATATGGCAAAGATGATGAAGAGCTTGAAGGATTATTACACAAAGTGAAAGGATTCAGTGATGATATCAGGATGGAGTTTGACCTTGAAAAGTGTGCCAAAATCCACTTTTTTAACAAGGGAAATTGGTAAAGTCTAGGATTCAGTGATGATATCAGGATGGAGTTTGACCTTGAAAAGTGTGCCAAAGCCACTTTTAACAAAGGGAAATTGGTAAAGTCTAGTTCAATCGAATTAGATGTCGAAATAGTAATAAAGGAACTTGAGCAGGAACAAACCTATAAATACCTAGGAATAAGTGAAGGCTCTGGTATCCAGCATGCAAGCATGAAATAATAGGCTACAAATTTGCAACAGAACAGAAGTCATCTATTTTTTATGGAGGACTTCAAGCTATATGGCAAGATGATGAAGAGCTTGGAAGGATATTACACAAAGTAATGAAAGGATTCAGTGATGATATCAGGATGGAGTTTGACCTTGAAAGTGTGCCAAAGCCCACTTTAACCAAGGGAAATTGGTAAAGTTAGTTCAATCGAATTAGATGTCGAAATAGTAATAAAGGAACTTGAGCAGGAACAAACCTATAAATACCTAGGAATAATGAGGCTCTGGTATCCAGCATGCAAGCATGAAAGAGAAGGTGGGAAAGATGTTATAGAAGAGGCCGAGCAGTCCTGAAGTCTGAGCTGAATGCATATAATAAGGTTTTAGCCATAAATTCCTTAGCAGTACCATTTGTTCTCTATAGCTTCAATGTGCTTAACTGGAATACTAGTGAAAAAATGAAAATTGACAGAAAAATCGCAAGCTACTGACTTGTAATAAGATGCACCATCCAAAGGCAGACGTGGATCGCCTTTACCTTCCCAGAGGTCAGGAAGGTCGAGGTTTGATCCAGCTTGAACTTACATATAAAACCACCACAATCGGACTGGCCAAATACCTTGAAGCAACCAACGATTGGATGCTAAAACTTGTTGAAAAAACATGAAAGACCTACAAAACTTCACTCTATTCTCAAAGAAAGCAAATAAATCGCTGCTGATCTCTTAGGTACCCACCAGATTGAGCAGGCTGAAGGAAATGCGTCAACTACAGCTGCAAAGAAAATAAAATTAATTGCAAAGACAAAAGCATATGAAAATTTAGCTAGCAGATGGGAACAGAAACCTCTCCATGGCAAGTATGTGGCCCGTAGCAAACAAGCTGATGTCGACCAGAAACACACACACCAATGGTTACGAAGCTCAGGGCTAAAAGCAGAGAGTGAAGGTTTCATATTACCTGCTCAAGACAAAAGCTTATTAACCCGGAACTACCAAGCCAATGTGATGAAAAATGGAGCTGACCCAAAATGCCGATTCTGTAACAATGAGACTGAAAAAATAGACCACCTAATCTCAGGGTGTAGAGTCTTAGCACCTGCAGAATATAAAGAAAGGCATGACAGAGTCGGCAAGTATTTACTTTGGACAATATGTCGGCATTATAAAATCAAAACCGCTGACAAATGGTATAAACATCATCCTGAAGCTGTGACTGAGGGAGAAAATGTGTCGATTCTATGGGACTTCCCCGTGCAGACCGACAGGACTGTAAAAGCTAATAAACCGGATATATTATAAAAGATCAGCCAAAAAGGAGTGTTTATTAATTGACATGAGTATTCCCTGTGATCCACAAAAGCGGCGAAAGAATTTGACAAGATTAGTAAATATAAAGACCTGCTAAAGAAAATGAAAAAATGTGGCATCTCAAGCGACTACAGTACCAGTGATTGTAGGATCTCTAGGAATGATAAAAAAAGTTACTGAAACCTATTTGAAAATGACTCCAGGCTAACCATCCCTACAGGAAGTGCAAAAAATCGTATTAACTGGATCGGCTCATGTAGTGAGAAGAGCACTATCGCTATGAAAATAGCATCCATCCATGAATTTATTTATTTATTAATTTTTAAATACATATTTTATCTGTGAATTTGCGCGTGTAATCTGGGAATGCATGCAATGCCCTTCTCTGCCCAGATGTATGGAAAACACTCTGCGAGAAACGGAAGAAAATTTGAAGAAAGAAAAAAAAACATAATAATAATAATAATAATAATAACAATAATAATAATAATAATAATAATAAAATAATAATAATAATAATAATAATAATAATAATAATAGTCATGTATTTTAATTTAACTTTAAAAAAAAAAAAAGAAATGAACGAACTACTGAGTTTGGTTTAATGGCCTACCAATATACACGATGAGTTTCTTTTTGCCCTAGGAGTCGGGAAGACACTCGGCAAGAACTGGAAGAAAATTTGAAAGAAGAAAAAAAAAAGTAATAATAATAATAATAATAATAATAATAATTCTTTATTGTACACTAGGGGCTAAACATAGAAGGGACAAACAAAGACAAAGGGATTAAACAACATCGAAAAATACCTTAGAAATGAGAAACCAGATTCGAAATTTCCCCAAGACACATGAAGAAGACCGGAAGGTATATGAGCCGAAACGTTGTGTCAACAACAAACAAGATGAGGACAAATATCCATCGAATGCAACTAATGTAAATAATGTGCAATAGAATTTAACAGTAAATAGAAGAGGAAAATGTTTTGTAATAAATAAAACTTTGGTCTAACACATTCACTGCAACTCCAGTAAATAACAAGGAAGGTGAGGGAAGTGTTTAGGAATTCTGAAATGAAAGTAAATAAATACGCAAGATGTAGTAACCGATGTTATGGTAATAGTAAACGAAAAATAAATAATGCTAAAGTATGTATGAATTAATGAACAGCTCCACCACGGTATGTAAATATAGGTATATAAATTATTATATCATAAATATATAAGAAGAAATACACGAAAACAATTGGTGTGAAATTAGGCGCCTGTTGATTAAAAATGTTACGTGAATGGAGTAAATACAAGAATTGATGAAAGATAGTGCGAAGATAAAGTTTACTAGATTTAAGATGCGGGTATATTATGATATTATATTTGGGAAGGGCGAGTTATCAGTCTGGTACAGATGCCTAGAATCGGTCTAATATTTTAAGGTTCGTTGTCTGACATGTATATTATATGCATGAAGTATGATGTACAAAATTGCAGGGAAGCTGTTGATAGTGATTAGAATGAATAACAGGCTTTTAATATAATTAATATTCGATGTTAGTGCATTTCATTTGAGAGAGTAAAATATCAAGAGACTATATTGGCCTGACTCGAGGTGACATTAGACTATATACAGGTAGGTGAGG
>NC_043004.1:61810341-61820341 GCF_006345805.1 Octopus sinensis | reverse complement strand
AAATATTCCCTTCAATTATTACCTTTAGTATCAGTACAGAACGACAAAACTAACACCAGAAGACAAGACAAATCGCTAAAGAGACAACTAACAAATGCGAAGCTTTACAAAACAACCAAGAAACCAACGGTTGAAAAATGTGGACGCCCAAACTGTGGAACCTGCCCCAACCTGCTTGAAGGCTTGGATCTCCTTTCCAAGCAAGGAATGGTTCACAATTAAAATTAGTTTCACTTGTGCCTTTGAGAACCTAAATTATATAACAACCTGCTCGGGTTGCGGACACAACTATCTTGGACAAACGAGTATGACCTTAGAAAGAGAACCACTCTACATAAAGGGCAAATCCGTTTCCCACAGTACACGCAAATTCCTATCAGTGAACATATAGAAAAATGTGCAGATAACATCAAATCAAATTTCACAGTCTTTCCCTTCTACCAGTACAAAGGCACAATCTGTCAACTAGAACGTTTAAATAAAGAAACTTTTTTCGTTGAAAAATACAGAACACGTCTTAATATGCAGATATAACCAACAATATCTTTTTACATATTTCAATTCCCGATTACATCACTGTACATAAATCCCCTCACTAAACAAGGATTTAGAAACTTGTCTTTGTCTGTACAGATATATATTCTCCTCCCGTGACCGAAAGCTGAACAGTTATCTCCCTTACCCCAGAACAATTACAATAATAACGACAACCAATTACCTCCCCTTATTTACCTACTTGTGAAGTCATTCACTCGGGAATTTCATCACACACAACATGGACAAAATTTCTTCTTAAGAAAAAATACATGTTCAAACAAGGAAGACACAATATCATGATAGCGATAGCGAAACCGGTCGATATATTAAAACTTATATTAAAACTATGTAAGTGTGCCTTTTCCTTTTTTAATTTATTTATATATATATATATATATATATATAATATATATATATATATATATATATATATATATATATATATGTATAAGGGTGAAAAGGAACACACGAGTTGATATATATGAAAAAACAAGTCAAAAATAGAAAATGCTAAAATAATTTTATAGTGAACATTTCAGTACCGGTTTCGGTCATTTTGAGACCTTTTCAACTGTAACGATTAATAATTAAATTTAGAAAAATTAGAAGAAAAGTTTTTTTAAAAGAATATTTCTATAGTAGTGTTCAGATTTAAGTGGCATTCTGCCTTTCTCTGACTCCCTTGTTTGCACTTGTGTGTCGGAGGTCGTTGTGAGTTCTTGGAAGGGTAGTAGAGGAAGAAGGCTGGTGGGGAAAGGGGATGGGAGAATCTGGGAGTGCCCTGATGGTCGTATTTTGAATGGTCAGTGGCGGCTGGCAGTCTCAGTTCAATTCAGGAGAATATTTATATTGACAGGCTTGTTTTATAGAATTAGCGTAGGTTTACTAAAAAACATTAGTGACAAAGTTAAGGGGTAGGGGGTGGAAGAAGTAGAAGAAGAGAAGAAGAAGAAGAAGAGAAGAAGGAGAAGGAGAAGATGACGATGATGGTGGTGGTGGTGGTGATGATTATGACGACGATGATGATGATAATGATGATGATGAAGAAGAAGAAGAAGAAGAGAAGAAGGAGGAGAAGGAGAAGATGGTGGTGATGATGTGGTGGTGATGATGATGACGACGATGATGATGATAATGATGATGATGAGAAGAAGAGGAAGAAGAAGAAGAAGAAAAAAACAGAGAAGGGGGAATATGAATGGGTGTAAGTATAGCTATGAAGGGGCTGATTAGTAATGGATTCTATGGAGTGTAATATTTGTGTGTGTATATATATATTTTTTCTTTTATTCTAAAGTTGAGGTATATTAATGTTTGTCGTAGACCCGTTTAGAAGTGGCTTGTATTTTGTAATAAAGAGATTTTCTTTACTTATTCGTTGTCTCGAGGTTGTATCGTCCCTAAATTGGTAGAGGGGGAAAATTCTGAAGTTGGTGTTTTTTTGTTGGCGCAAGTAATATGTGGTGGCTAAAAGCTATTTTTCGTTTTGGGGAATTTTATCTGGGATCTGTGCAGGGCCATTCGTTTACGCAAACCATTTTTGTTTGGCCTATGTACTGCTCTTGACACCCGGAGCAGGTTAGTGATTATTTAGGTTCTCCGAAGCACAGTGAAGTTGCTTTTCACTGTAAACCGTTGTCCCTGCTTGAAGGAGAACTCTGATCCCTCAATAGATAGTCGCATATCCCGCAATTAGGTCTTCCACATTTTTTTACTGTCGGCTTCTGTGTTGAGGAGTGAATTCGGGCTTGTGTAAGGAGACTTTTCATGGATCTAGGCTGTCTTTTGCTTTTTATGATCGTGTGTGTTTGGAGGATTGTGTTCATTCTGTGGTCTTTTTTTAGGAGGGGTATGTTGTGGAGGATGGTGTCGAAGGCTTCGTTATTGAGAGGGTTGTGTGTGGAGATGTATGGTAAGGCTTTTGGTTGTAAGTTTTCTTTGATTTGGGATGTCTCAGTTCCTTGATGTTAAGTTGAAGGGCACGTTGAATGCACTTGTCATAAGTGAAGGTGGATAGTTCCTGGTGATTAGGGTATCTTTTAGTTCTTGTAGTCGTGTGTCTGGTGTTTGCGTTAGAGACTATAGTGCATATCCTTTTTGCTAGATTGAAGGGGATATTCATCCTGGTGTGTCTGGGTGGCATGAATTGAAATGGAAGATATTGCTTAGAGTCTGTAGGCTTATAGTATATGTCTGTTTATTATATTATTAGCTTTCTTAATGAGGATATCGAAGGAAGGGGAGTTGTTGTTGGCTATATTCCATCGTGAATTGGATGTTTACGTCCAGTCCGTTTAAAATTTTCTGGAATTCTATGAGTTTTTCTATATTTATGCCAAAGGATGAACAGTCATCTAGATATCTCTTCCAGTTGTTTTCTATGTAGATGGAGAAAGGGCTGCCATATCTTTCTAGAACCTTACGATACAGACTGATCTCTAGGTATCCTATGACTAGGTTGGCAAAGGAGGGGGCCATTCGTGTACCCATCGCAGTCCCCGATTTTTGTCGGTAGAAGTTGTCATTGAAGGCGAAGAAGTTATTTTCCAGGATGAATTTGACCCCTTCTATCACAAATTCTTTTTTGATGCGGTGTGGTAGTTCGTTGGCGTGATTCTCTAGCCAGAATTGGATTGCCTCTAGTCCTAGGTGTGGGGGATATTGGAGTAGAGGTTGACTACATCGAAGGATACCAGTATGGGTTTTTGTTGATAGTATTCGGTAGGTGATTGAGCATATCTAAGTCGTCCCTTATATAGCTTTTGACATGTTTGAGGTAGTTCGTTGGCGAACTATAAACAAAAATACTATAAACAAAAACACCATACTGGTACCTTCGATGTAGTCAACCTCTACTCAATATTCCCCACAACCTAGGACTAGAGGCAATCCAATTCTGGCTAGAGATCCGCCAACGAACTACCACACCGCATCAAAAAAGAAATTTGTGATAGAAGGGGTCAAATTCATCCTGGAAAATAACTTCTTCGCCTTCAATGACAACTTCTACCGACAAAAATCGGGGACTGCGATGGGTACACGAATGGCCCCCTCCTTTGCCAACCTAGTCATAGGATACCTAGAGATCAGTCTGTATCGTAAGGTTCTAGAAAGATATGGCAGCCCTTTCTCCATCTACATAAAAACAACTGGAAGAGATATCTAGATGACTGTTTCATCCTTTGGCATAAAAATATAGAAAAACTCATAGAATTCCAGGAAATTTTAAACGGACTGGACGTAAACATCCAATTCACGATGGAATATAGCCAACAACAACTACCTTCCTCGATATCCTCATTAAGAAAGCTAATAATATAATAGAAACAGACATATACTATAAGCCTACAGACTCTAAGCAATATCTTCCATTCAATTCATGCCACCCAGAACACCAGGATGAATATCCCCTTCAATCTAGCAAAAAGGATATGCACTATAGTCTCTAACGCAAACACCAGAGACACACGACTACAAGAACTAAAAGATACCCTAATCAACAGGAACTATCCACCTTCACTTATTGACAAGTGCATTCAACGTGCCCTTCAACTTAACATCAAGGAACTGAGACATCCCAAATCAAAGAAAAACTTACAACCAAAAGCCTTACCATACATCTCCACACAACAACCCTCTTCAATAACGAAGCCTTCGACACCATCCTCCACAACATACCCCTCCTAAAAAAAGACCACAGAATGAACACAATCCTCCAAACACACACGATCATAAAAAGCAAAAGACAGCCTAGATCCATGAAAAGTCTCCTTACACAAGCCCGAATTCACTCCGCAACACAGAAGCCGACAGTAAAAAAATGTGGAAGACCTAATTGCGGGATATGCGACTATCTAATTGAGGGATCAGAGTCTCCTTCAAGCAGGGACAACGGTTTAACAGTGAAAAGCAACTTCACATGTGCTTCGGAGAACCTATATACTCACTAACCTGCTCCGGGTGTCAAGAGCAGTACATAGGCCAAACAAAAAATGGTTTGCGTAAACGAATGGCCCTGCACAGATCCCAGATAAAAATTCCCCAAAACAGAAAAATAGTTTTTAGCCAACACATAGATACTTGCGCCAACAAAAAAAACACCAAACTTCAGAATTTTCCCCCTCTACCAATTTAGGGACGATACAACCTCGAGACAACGAATAAGTAAAGAAAATCTCTTTATTACAAAAACAAGCCACTTCTCTAAACGGGTCTACGACAAACAATTAATATACCTCAACTTTAGATAAAAGAAAAAAATATATATACACACACAAATATTACACTCCATAGAATCCATTACTAATCAGCCCTTCATAGCTTATACTTACACCCATTTATATTCCCCCTTCTCTGTTTTTTCTTCTTCTTCTTCTTCCTCTTCTTCCATCATCATCATTATACATCATCATCGTCGTCATCATCATCACCACCATCATCACCATCATCGTCATCTTCTTCTCCTTCTTCTTCTTCTTCTTCTTCTTCTTCTTCTCTTCTTCTACTTCTCAACCCCTACCCCTTAACTTTGCCACTAATGTTTTTTAGTATAACACCTACGCTAATTCAATAAACAAGCCTGTCAATATAATAGTTCCTGAATTGAACTGAGACTGCCAGCCGCCACTGACCATTCAAAATACGACCATCAGGGCACTCCCAGATTCTCCCATCCCCTTTCCCCACCAGCCTTCTCCTCTACTACCCTTCCAAGAACTCACAACGACCTCCGACACACAAGTGCAAACAAGGGAGTCAGAGAAAAGCCAGAATGCCACTTAAATCTGAACACTACTATAGAAATATTCTTTAAAAAATCTTTTCTTCTAATTTTCTAAATTTAATATTTAATCGTTACAGTTGAAAAGGTCTCAAAATGACCGAAACCGGTACTGAAATGTCACTATAAAATTATTTTAGCATTTTCTATTTTTGACTTGTTTTTTCATATATTATATATATATATATATTTGTGTGTGTGTATGTATGTATATGTATGTATGGTTTGATAGGTAGATATATATATGTATGCATGTATGAATGAATGGATAGATGAATATATGTGTGTCTGTATGAATACATGTGTAAAGTTTTAGATATTTTTCTTGATACGTGTGTGTGTGTGTGTGCGTTTGTGTGTGTGTGTAAATGAAATATCTTAAGAAAAACAATACCGATATCGCAGGTGGGATATATCTCAAGTTGCAATGATATCCTCCATCTACTGAAATACTATTCACCCCAATAACCCTTGTATTGCACATTGGATTGCTCATTTTTGGTCGGAATTCAGGTTGGGTTAAACATTCCCTGATCGTTAAGGTTAACGAAATGTCTGCATATGTATATGTGTTTGCGAATGCATCTGCCTGTGAATATAGGCATATATATTCAAATGCATACATACATACATACATACATACATATATATATGAGACCAAAGTGAACGTACACGGCCATATGTATATAAAAGGGAATACAAAAATGGGACAATAACGCAAAACATGCAGACAGTTAGATGTTGCTAAAAGAGGGACAAGAAGAAACAAAGACGGTTCACTCGGAATTATCTTTCCTCAGTAGAGTTGGCTCCATTTCTCCGTTTTTTGCGTCCTTGTTTTCGTATAAATTCGCTGCTTTCATGGAATCTGGTGCACATAGTTTAGATTTTCCTTCTCAAGTATAACGAGCCGAAATTGCAACATGGGACTCGAATGAGGAAAGAAAACTCCGAATGACACGTCCTTGATTTTTCATCTCCTTTTTTTATCATCTAATTGTCTGGATGTTTTGCGTTCTTGTCTCATTTTTTTTGTATTCCTTATATATATTTAAATATATATGTATGTATGGTAGATAGATAAATAGATAGATGTAAGTATGTATATATACATATAATACATATATATATATATATATATATATATATACATAACATTATATATATATATACATACATATAAATAATTACATATATATACACATATAATACATATATATACATACATATATACATATACATACATATAATACATATATATATACTATATAATATGGTATATACATTATATATATATATATATAATACATATATATGATATATATATATATATATAATATATATATATATATATATATATATATATATATATATATATATATATACATATATATATATATAGGGGTGTGTGTGATTGTGTATAGAAGAATATATTAATAAAAGGAATTCCAACTTTGTCTGATTTTCACGTTTTATTTACAATCTTATAATGATATAATAATATAATAATAGAATGTTAAATGTTCATTCTGATTGAACTAGTACTTTCATGCATTAAATTCTGCAATCTTCAGGTTCATGTAGTAGTTGAGACAGTCATGCTTCACAAAAATTGTGAAGCATGACTGTCACCACTACTACATATACTTGAAGATTGCAGAATTTAATGCATGAAAGTACTAGTTCAATCAGAATGAACATTTAACATTCTATTATTTTATTTTATCATATCATATTATATTATATTATATCATTATAAGATTGTAATTAAAACGTGAAAATCAGACAAGGCTGGAATTCCTTTTATTAATATACATATATATATACACATATATATATACATATATATACATATATATGTATACACCCATACATATATATACACACACACAGACACACACACACACATATATATATATATATATATACATAAAATGTATATCCATTCAGACAAATATATGTTTTAAATTTTTTTATATTGATATAGCTACAGTACTAATGTAAATACCATTATAAATGTTTATTACTTTCATTTGAAACATAAATGCGGTTTGTGACAAAAGAAACTTTTAGAATGCTTATATCTCTTATTATAAAAGGCAGATTTTATCTGCCTCCCTTTGTAAGTTATAGAAATCTACACTATAGGATTTCTTCAATTGCAATTTGCTAGCTAGGTTTTTAAGAGTAGAATGCATCGGGTCATGCCAGGTCCAGTTTTTAAAATTTAAACTCCAATTAAGCAAAATTACAGAAAATCACATTCTGGTGTGTATGTCAATTGTTTTTCTTAATGTGGTTTACACCACATGCAAACGCACACACACAGAAAGGGAGCGAATTGTTTCACTGACGCTATCACCCTTCTCCTCCTTTGTCTTTGCAAGTTTGCAGCTATTAAAGTGAAAACAGTGAATCCGACAGCGATAAAGAAAACGAATTAGCACCTGAATGGAGTGAAAATTTAAAAACTGTTTCTTTCGGTGATTTTTCTGAAGAAACTGCACCAAGCCACAGACTTTCCCAGAAGAGTATAAAGCCTTAAACTATTTCTTTTTATTTTTTCGAATGAGCCTATTTGAAATCATTACGCTAAACGTAAACAAAAACGAAAGAAAGGATAGTTTGTTATTTCCCACAACCTTAAATGAAATTAAGGCCTATTTTGCCATAAATATTATATGGGTATCAGAAAGTTACCAGAATAATTCTATCGTAAAATTTTGTTGTATACCCAATTGAATATTAGCTAATAACCCATTTTCTATAGCGATGTTTGAACAAAATTTTAATAATTTTACAGAAAGTTACCCAGAATAACAAATTCTATCGTAAAATTTTGTTGTATACCCAATTGAATATTAGCTAATAACCCATTTTCTATAGCGATGTTTGAACAAAATTTTAATAATTTTACAGAAAATTACCCAGAATAACAAATTCTATCGTAAAATTTTGTTGTATACCCAATTGAATATTAGCTAATAACCCATTTTCTATAGCGATGTTTGAACACAATTTTAATAATTTTACAGAAAGTTACCCAGAATAACAAATTCTATCATAAAATTTTGTTGTATACCCAATTGAATATTAGCTAATAAACCATTTTCTATAGCGATGTTTGAACAAAATTTTAATAATTTTATATATTGTTGAATTTACCTGTATCTACCTGCAATTAAAGTCACTTTGTGACAAAAATTACAGTATAGAATTGGTTGAGGACATTTCATTAAATTATCTTCCAAAAGTCACATTAATATATTGATAAATAAAAAAGTTATAGTTGTTTAATGAAACCAGACTAAATTTATGATTACGTTAGAAATTAATTGAAATATATAAGGGGTGTATTTTGGTCAGAAATATAGTAACGAAAGGGTTAAGAAAAACCAAAAAATATTTTATTCTTTATAAATGTTGTATTCAAAATAACATTTTCTTTTAAGAATGCGTATATAACAAAGTATGTGTATATAAATACGTGGCTTATATCTTTATATATAAGAGTGAAGTTGTGTGTCTGTCTCCTACGATTTAGATTCCTAACTACTCCCAGATTTTGCGTTGCAGTGTAACCAAATCCGGGTAGTTATAGTCGTGAGTCATATCGAGCCCTTCTGGGTATTAGCGCGCGTCTACGATGAGTCTACGATTAAAAAAAATTTACCATCATATTTTTCCATTTTAATGCAATTTTTTCGCTATTAAATAAGGGAAGTAACTCTCTAAAAATATCTACGATGTGTCAACGATTTAAAAAGAAATTTACCTTAATTTTTTTCCATTTTTAATGCATTTTTTCCTATTTTTTGGCGACAACTCTCTAAAAATGCTTATATAGTTATTTCCCTTACAAACCCGAGCAACGCCGGGCGATACTGCTAGTCAACTAATAGTCTTTAAATTGTGCAAATGTGTTGGTTTATTATTTGATGAAATTTCATTGAAAATACAGTTATGATATAACGATATATTATCTTTCTCATTGTGAAACAATTTATATTCATGTGCATTATTCATCATTTCGAAACAATCGATAGCACCAACTTTGAATATTTATGCAAACATCACTAGATATGCATATATATGAATGTGTGTGTGTGTGTGTGTGCGGCAGTGTGCGCGCACGAGCGCTTGTGTGTATATATATGCACACATACATATATATGCTGATCACATTTGTGCGCACGTAAATGCTCCCTTTATGTTTTTAATTTTTGCCTGGTTCATTCGGACAAATATAAGATGTTTCATCGATGGAATATAGATAACAAAACTTCAGATGTTGATGTTGTGGCAAGCCTTGCATATTTTTCACTGTTCCTCTCACAAATGTTATTGGTAATGTATGAGTTAAAATGAAATGTATTCTTACGCTATCTTACATGGCTCATAGGTCTTGTTCTGTCTACCTCGGTATGATTATCAGTATCAGCCATTTTTGTACTACCAAATGGTTAAGTGTATATTATATATATATATTATACATATATTATATATATATTATATATATGTAGGTGCAGGGTTGATCGGGGTTCAACACAGTAAATAAGGTACTCAATACATAGCAGAGTAAAATTAATTATTATATAGAAGGAGCTTCTACAGGACTAGAACTGTTTCATTCAAGAGAAAATCTTCAGGAAGCTAGTTAACAAGAATTGTATTGGCATTTAT
>NC_043004.1:61775341-61805341 GCF_006345805.1 Octopus sinensis | reverse complement strand
GTTCCCTCAGACTATTCACCCTAATGAATATCCTGTTTTGCGCTTTTTACGAAAACACATAAATGTTGACTTACAAGAGATTTTCAATATCATTGAATAATGCACACTTGAGAATCCTATCGAAGTTTTTCGGCTTAAAACTCATTAGTAGTATATTATTGAGTTATAGTATTAGGCACATTTTTCTGGATGATTGTCATTTATTGTTTGACCTACTGTAATTTTACTTCTAGATACTATGTATTATATGTACAGTTTCGATTTGAATTTGAATCCTACTGTCGAAAATGACAATGGTAGTAAATATTGCGATTTAGCTTCGAGTATATGCAAAGATATATAATTTGACTATTTCAAATTTGCTTCCGCTTGCCTTCAGCGAATCAGTAAATGAATGTGAGTACCGTTACGATTTGTAAAGGAAAATTAGGTCTCTTGAGCCTGTTGATAAACTTTAGTTTTGCAGTCATGCTCGTAAGTAATATTTAGGATTTGAAGAATAATTTCAGGAACAGTTTCGATTCCAGAAGTCTTAGATTTAGTTCTATACACACGATCGCAGGTAAAAAAAATATGCAAAGATATATTAATTGACTATTTCAAAATTTGCTTCCGCTTGCCTTCAGCGAATCAGGATGAATGTGAGTACCGTTTACGATTTGTAAAGGAAAATTTAGGTCCTCTTGAGCCTGTTGATAAACTTTAGTTTTGCAGTCATGCTCGTAAGTAATATTTAGGATTTGAAGAATAATTTCAGGAACAGTTTCGATTCCAGAAGTCTTAGATTTAGTTCTATACACACGATCGCAGGTAAAAAAAATATCAGTTTAGTAATAAAAAGAGGGCTCACTAGAGGATGATACTTACCAATGTAACCAAAGGTTTCGGCGAGAAATATAATTTACAAATAATTAACTCTTCTTGCACAATTGAAATAAAAATGTTCCATCTCAGATGCAAATAATGTTAAATTGTTAGGAAAATAACTACGAGAAAAAGGACAACCTGTTTGTTGTACTATTATTTATTTCGTGTCACCTTGCCAATACGTCAAATATTTCCAACAATACAAATTATACGAGGACGTGTTGGCATGGATTGTATATTAGACATCGATAATCAAAATACAGTCTACTGTTTTACAATATATTACAATTTATTCTGGTAATTTTATACCCGTTATCTCACAGTGGTAACATTACTGTAATTGTCGAGTAGTGAGCACTTTATAAGTTTTACTCGTTTTATTTTCTTTCATAACAATATTAGAGAAGAACACTTTTTTTTAAGGCTAATCAAGGATAAATAAGTATTTATGGCATGAATTCTCGGTGTCTTTCATGGTGAGTACATGCATATACGCATCATCTATCTGGCTCCCTGGTGCATTTACACATCTAGTTGTTTATAAACAAAATAATGATCCGTATCAGTTTGTTAATTAGTTCCGCATCTACTGTAGACAATGTGGTTCCGGGTTGTCCATACTTGAGAAAAATAAACAGGATGGTCCTGAACAAAGGCCTATTTGATCATAGGCCTCTGGTTAGTGAAGGTACACTCGGGGCTAAACAACAGTGACCTTTAGTCTGATGATAAACATTCAAGTGCAGGGAAATACTCAGTTTCTTCAAGAGCTTATGTTAATGTTCGAAGTGTACGTTTCGCTGGATCGTAACTTCTAAATCATTTGAACAGCATCTGGAAACTGTGTTCCATAATATTATAAGATGTGTCATGGTTGATGATTTCCAGGTCATGTTTTATTTCTAATTCCCTTCCTGCAAAAGATACAACAAAAAGAAATAATTGCAACAGCATTAACGATAATATAAAACCTGTGTACTGTAGGTTGTTGTAAATATGACACGGAAAATATGTGAATAGACCAATGAGAAATACTTAAGAAACTTGGACATTAGAATACATTGTTTTACATTTCTGAAGATATTGAGAAAAATAACAAGAAAGTTGAAATAAAGGCTCGAGATGGAGAAGTAATTTAAAAAAGAAATTAATTGAAAATTACAGGAGAAAATGTCTGGTGAACAATTGGCAGGAAAATGTATGGGTAGCATTATATGACAGCGTAGAGAATCTACAAAGACTACCAACAGTTAAATAATTTTATACATCTGTCCATTTTCTTGGCTCTCAATTCATAGAATCCTATCAGAAGCTACCTTCATCGAATTTCTGAAAGGATTTCCAAGCACGACCAGTTTGAAATTTTTGATATTATCCAGTCATCTCAATCGTGGTGTACCTCTAGGTCTCCTGTAAGTTGGCCCAGCTTCAAGAAACCCTCTTGTTAGCCAAATTCGTCCATGAGTAACAAGAACGTTTTAGAACACTGTATTTAACTGATAATGATTTTCTTCGTTCTTCCGAAAGCTAGGCATTCCAAATGCAATCAACCTAGTTATAGATGTAACTGTTCCCACTGATAAAAGCATATAGGCCAAGGGCTTTGACAAACTAAGTAAATATAAGGAAATGGAATTTGAAATAGAAAAGAAGAGGCATCTTAAAACAAGAAATGTTCCTGTTATTGTAAGTGTCCTAGGTATGATAGAAAAGGGAAGTCATAAACATCTAGATAAAACCCCACGAGTGTCATGTCTCAGAGAAATCCAAAACGTTGTTCTGATAGTTATTGCCCACATATTTAGAAAAACCCTATCCATTTAAATTTCTGTGTTGTATTACATGAATATATTTTCCCTCCCCAAGCTTTCAGTCATACTGTAACATCGCTTATTCTTCACTCGCCCCAGGACGCTAGGTGTGTCTCGGCAAGTGACTGCAGAAAACATGCAAATTAAAAATATCAAGAACAACAACTACAACAACAACAACAACAACAACAACATGAACAACAACAACAAAAACAACAACAATAATAATAATAATAATAATAATAATAATAATAATAATAATAATAATAATAATGATAATAATAATAATAATAATAACAAAAATATGTTGATGATAATAAACGTAAATAAAGCATTAAAAACGTTATATATAAAACATTACTTTATCCCTCTCATCTTATGTATTTTTGTAACCTTTCATGCTGCAGTATGAAAGGAATAATGAAATTACCTTTGTATTTTTCTGTTACGAATCAAAACATTTTTGATTGCACAATTTTAACTGCACAACTTTACACTCATGTGTATATTTTGGCATTATCAATAGATCAGCAGACAAATTATCTTGTGTTATATTTACTGCTCTCCTTGCTTTTCGATGCTATTCAGGGATTTATAAAATAAATGAAATATGTTATGGTGTTGCGTTAATTGACTAATTATCTCATGTTTCATGAAACGGGTTGATGTATTATACTAGACGTGAATTCCCATTAGATCCGCGAAGCGCCACTCCATAGAAAGTGAAACACGATTTGGTTTATATTGCATTCATAAACATTATATTTAACATATGATATTGCTACCAGCGCATAGTCCTCAACTCCACCGCCATCCACCAACTCACACGTAGGCTGTCAGTCTCTCAAAATAAAGGCTGAACTATTACGATCAAGAATAACGTATGTGAAAACCTTAAACGAAAATACATTAACAATATTTCATCTGCACCGGTTTTCCGACGCTCACTACGTGTACAATATACGCTTTCGGGAATGGGCAGCTTGATAAACATTGATCATCGAATCGATCGGAAAGTATTGTAAATACAGATATTATTTTCTACTCTAGGTGCAAGGCCCTAAATTTTATGAGTGGTGGGGATAGTTGATTAGATCAACTCTCAGTACGCAACTGGTACTTGATGTATCGACCTCGAAAGGATGAAAGGCAAAGCCGACCTTGGCAGAATTGGGAACGCAGAACGTAAAGACAAACGAAATAGCTATTTCTTTACTACCCATAAGAGACTAAGCACAGAGGGGACAAACAAAGATAGACAGAAGGATTAAGTCGATTATATCGACCCCAGTTCGTAAATGGTACTTATTTAATCGACCCCGAAAGGATGAAAGGCAAAGTCGACCACGGAGGAATTTGAACTCAGAACGTAACGGCAGACGAAACACTGCTAAGCATTTCGCCCAGCTTGCTAAGGTTTCTGCCAGCTCGCCGCCTAACTTTAAATGAAGATATTGAAAATACTTCTCTTTATTGTATTTAACTTTGATGAATAACTCTAAGGTATGCAAATACTACTCCCCGATTTTTTAACTACTTTAAGTTGAAGTTCTCTTCGTAATATTGATCGCTGTAAAAGAACTGCGTAATTACATCACTTCCAATATCGCGAATGATATACAGATACGATTCATTAGCAAATGTATCAACCATATTTGAATATTAAACCCCTGAGAGTTGAGACTTTCTTCTCCTTCCGCTGTTAGTATCTACTCTTCCGCCGCACACTCACACACAAATCAGACCCTTTTTCGCTAATTCTAGCCAAATATATTTTGTTAGACTTTCTCAAATTTGTTGCTATTTCCAAACGAAGCTGGTATTCGAAGTTTCCAGTAGCCGATGCACAATATTTAACCGCAATCCTTCTTTTAGCGAGGTAATTGAATGGCTCAGATGGTTCTCCGAATTATTTAGTGTATATACGATCCGAATTTTAGTATAGCATAGCTAAGGAAGGAGTTTGTTTCCAAGTAACAGTACGTGATACTATTTAGTGCAGGAGGTTTGTATTGAGTAGATGATTTGAATGGCAATCGGTTCAACTCTCCAGGAAATGTTATTTATTCTTAACTCTGTCACCAAATATAGTGAACATCGATATTTATTTAACGCAAAAATAGCAATCGGTAAACTTAAACTCGGTTCTAAATTTTATTCCCTTACTTTGGATGAAGGAATTGTGCACATGACCATGAAACATGCGCTAACATCTGCGGAATAGTGGTGATTAATTTTAACTCTTCATGAACTGTAATTCCAAAGCTTAAGATAAGAAGTACACACAGGAATGAAATTACACCGTAATATTTCTTTATTGAGAGAAATTACGGGTATAGGGAATGTGGTTTGCGCAGAAGGCGTGGACAATGTATGGGCGATGAGATTCTGATCTACGTGTCGACTTTATAATCCTTTTCCACATGTTCCAATTAGTATTCTTCAAACGTAGCAATGAGATATTTCATGCTTCTCTGAAATGAAATAATAACAAGGCCTAGAAAGTATGTAGAAAATTAATGTTTGGGACGGAAAGATTATACAAAATTGATGGACGAGGCTGAAGACATTGTATAATAAACAAAATTATGAATAGCAGAAACACAATGTTTACACAAAACTAAATAAACGAGTATCATGAAATGCACCATAAGTAAAACATGCTATTTATATTCAAATTAAGATAACCTAAACTTCATTTGACACGGTACTCTACAACAATGATGACACCCTCCGATCGTTTGAATGGAGAGTTGTTTCGGTTTGTGAAGTTCAAAATTTACGTAAAGTAGCATTAGTATTATAGTGGAAATATAATGCATTGTGAAGTGTATATGATATTTACCTACTACTCTGTATTTTGCATTTCATTTTTGGTTCCGACTTCACTTTGACAAGGCTCGTGTATATTGCATATATGGTTTCTGTTTACAAATATCTTGGGTCATACATATCATCATCTGGAAAAGACTTTCTAACTAGAAAGGGTATGACCTTGTCAGCCTGTTATGACATGTATAAGATCTGGTCATCAAATTAAAGTAGAGACTTCAAACTTGAAATCTTCAAAGCCACAGTCGAACCAATTCTACTATATGGCTCAGAAACCTGGACGTTATCAAAGAAGCTTGAGAGGTGGTTGAATGGAACCTACACTCGCCTCCTTATGAGAGCTCCAAATCTCTCGTGGAAGCGCCATCCAACCAAAACGCAAATATATGGGAAACTACCACCTGTGTCAGCTCTTGTGAAAGGTAGGAGAGTCCAGTTGCTGGACATTGTTGTAGAGCTGAAAAAGAGGTAATTTCTACTCTTCTCCTCTGGAAGCCATCTACTCGCAACACCATAGGACGCACGCTCTCCTACCCTGATGTAATCTCCAGGGATACAGGCATCCAGCAACAGGACCTCTGTAATGCCATGATGGACCGTGAAGTCTGGCGCAGCATGTTAAAATCCATTGTCTCGACCACGGTCGAACAATGATGATGATGATATTGCATATATATTTTTAAATCAGAATGTTACGTATGCTGTTGACTGTAAATTGTACTTCCTTCATATTAAGGGCCAATTGTAGTTTCCTGATCGTCTGTTTATATACACATAGAATCCGCCAGCTAGTGAGTTACTTTTCCGTCTGAGGTGTATTAAGCCACACATTTTTATTCTTGTGCTTAATCGTTCAATCCTTGTTTTATTTCGTCCGAAATTTTTTTACCTTTTCTGCCAAGAAATCTTGTTTTTACCATTGACATTTCCCTAGCACCCTTCGTAAAATTTCGAAAGAATGGTGCTGTAATGACGAAGTACTTATCACTTCTGTGATTGGCTCTCCTTTTCTACACCGGTTTTGTTGCTCCTGTAATTAAGAATCCTCTATCGGTAATGAGGACGCCGGTTCTACTTGCGAACTCACTTGTGTACTTGGCATCACCCACATTACGAATATTTCCATGTATCACTGTTTTTGATGTTGCTTTAGTTTAGATTTGATCCTAAAAGCTCTTAGAATAAATTTCGCTAACATATATGTAACAGGATCTAACAGCTTTTTTTTAATATGTCATGTGCGATTGTAGGTTCCTGAAGAGAGTCGTATCCATGCTAAATTCCCCCAAACGCATATCATTAAATTTATTATCAGCATTAGGCTCGTGTCTAAATTGAACAACGACAGAAATTGTTAGCAAGGGATATTCTTGATTTTGCAGTCAACCATGTTAATTCTTTATTTTGTACTTTTTTTTATCTTGTAGCATTACTAATGTATTCTCATGTTCAATGCATTGATGTATGCCATAGCATTAGATTATATATGAATGTAAACCGATTGCAAAATTCAATGATCATATAGTATAACCTTTATGCTTGTAGACCATAGAAAAATTTACCTTGTGTCCGTATTTGAAATAATAAATGTAACTTACTTCTTTCAGTTAGATGAGCAGATTTATTACGGCTTTGACAAAATATTCGCAGGGAAGTAAAAAATATAGCAATATTATTATGACCTAGTTATGGCCCTAGTGTTTAACTGGTACGTATTTTACCGGCACTAAATAGATGAAATGCGGTGTAGCCTCGGAGGAATGTGAACTCAGAACATTAAGACAGATGAAATGCTCTTAAGTATATTTCCCCGACGCGCAAACAATTCTGCCAGTTTTCCACCTCAGTAGTATTATTAGTAGTAGAAGTAGTGGTAGTAGTAGTAGTAGTAGTAGTAGTAGTAGTAGTAGTAGTAGTAGTAGTAGTAGTAGTAGTAGTAGTAGTAGTAGTAGAGCTTTCTTTACTGGCACACGTAAAGCAAATTTGAAGAGAATACTATGCCAATTACATCAGACACTATGCTTGAGTAATACCTTTTTTTTCTCGAACCTGATTATAAAAGGCAATGGTTTTCGCCCGTGGGATTTGAACTCCCAACGTAATGAGCTGGAAAAATACTGTTAGTCATTTTGACTGATGCTGGAATGATTCTAAGAGCATGCCGCCTAAAATACAAACACTATGATCTTAATAGTAATAGGACTATAATAAAAAGAAAATAACTGCAATTCTATATGTTAATTGAATAACGGTTACATAACGTCGCAATTATAGAGACTTATGCATATCTAACACAGAAATTATTTTTATTCCTGTATGCTAAAATTCGTATACACAATAGTGAATGCTATGATACGATACGTTGTCGTGTTTATATATTCATATAAGCCATTAATTGTATGAAACCTGTATTTTTTAATGGTATTCAATGCATTGATAAAAATATAAAAAAAACACTATACACTTTCGCCTCTGCTTAAAAGACTACGGTTTCTGAGGGAACCTCTGTATCTTTGGTTCCTTCATGCTATTGTGTTCGAAAAATAAATGAATCTTTTGTCGCTTTTTTTTCCTATGAGTAAGACAAAATCAAAACTAGAGTTTGCCTAACTCATTTTCGGTTTTCGATATTATTGCAACTGATGTCACTTCATCTATTAGAGTAGCTGCATTCAATAGACATACTGTTATCTTGTATATCAAAGAGAGTAGTATAATACTATTTAGGCTATATTTATTGACAACATTTGTAATCAATATCAGTACAGATGCATGCATAACATAAAACAAACACTGGAAAGCAACGGGTTATCATACATGTGTTCCCTAAACATTGCACAGTAAATAAAATATATTCAAAAGCTTCGTAACATATGATTATAACAGGGCTATATATACCTGCACGTTACAATATATATAGAAAGTGATTGCGAACAAATGATTTTTTTAAGTGTTCGTAAAAAAGAAAATTAAATAAACAGAATGGGTATTATTCTTGTTTAGTGTAGAAGATTCAAGCTAGACACGATTTGATGTATCCAGGCAACCCACTGAGAATTTATTATGGAAACTTACGTGAAGTGATAGAGACAGAGAAAGGAAAACCTCAGTCTTTTACGATATAGTTTTTAAGGGCAAGGAGCCGAAAGAACTGGAAGAGTAATAAAGCGAGAGCATAAATGCGAACAAAGAATAGAATAAATCGATTTAATATTTTGACTCGGAACGTAAAGGCTACCGATGATTACAGAGCATACTCATAGGAAAATCGATGTAATAAAAGATATTCAATCATAGCTATCAGACTGTGAAATGTGGGTGTGAGGTAAACAATCTTAGGACACAATAATTTATTCCGCGTTCAGTTCACTTGTGCAATAATTTCAGAAAATATCTTTCATCCCCACAAAATAAAATTCAAAAGAATCGCTTATATACTGATAATAATAATAATAATAATAATAATAATAATGATAATACTAATAATAATAATAATAATAATAATAATAATAATAATGATGATGATAATGATGATGATGAGGATGATAATAATAATAATAATAATAATAATAATAATAATAATAATAATAATAATAATAATGATAATAATTATACCCAAACAGGATACCCAAACTGAACAACCCGAGGGAAGTACGGCAACTATTGTTGCAAAGAAGGTGAAAATGATGGCAATGAAAAAAGCGCACGAGCAATTGGCTGATAGGTGGGAGGAGAAACCTCTGCACGGCAAATATGTGACCCGCAGCAAACAAGCTGATGTTGACCAGAAGCAAACCCATCAGTGGCTGCGGAGCTCAGGGCTAAAAGCAGAGAGCGAAGGTTTCATCCTGGCTGCTCAAGACCAAAGCCTATTAACCCGGAACTACCAGGCCAATGTGATGAAAAATGGAGTAGACACAAAATGCCGATTCTGCAACGACATGATTGAAACAGTGGACCACCTAATCTCTGGATGTAAAGTTTTAGCACCAGTGGAGTATAAATTAAGATATGACAGAGTTGGCCAATATCTCCACTGGCTAATAAGTCGGCATTACAATATCAAAACTGCCGACAAGTGGTATAATCACCACCCTGAGGCTGTAACTGAAGGAGAAAATGTAACCATTCTGTGGGACTTTCCAGTACATACAGACCGAACCATCAAGGCCAATAAACCAGATATTGTTGTGAAAGACCAAAACAATAAAGTTTGCTTATTGATCGACATGAGCATCCCCTGTGATCATAATATCTCAGCGAACGAGTTTGACAAGCTCACAAAATATAAAGACCTACTCATTGAAATTGAGAAAATGTGGCATCTCAAGGCGGTTACAATACCAGTGATCGTAGGAGCACTAGGAATGATCAAGAAGGGAACCGAAAATTATATGAGAATGATCCCTGGCTTACCATCCCTGCAAGAAGTGCAAAAGATTGTCTTAACTGGTACATCACACGTATTGAGAAGAGCATTGTCGATGTGAGAACTGTTGCTGCTCATGTATTTTAATTTAACTTTAAAAAAAAAAAAAAAAATGAATGAACTACTGAGTTTGGTTTAATGCCTACCAATATACACTATGAGTTTCTTTGCCCTAGGAGTCGGGAAGACACTCGGCAAGAAATGGAAGAAAATTTGAAAGAAGAAAAATAAAAAGTAATAATAATAATGATAATAATAATAATAATAATAATAATAATAAATTCAAAAGATAGTGCTCATGGGAACTGCTCATATCCTACGCAAAATACTTTCTATGTAATCTCAAGGTTTAAAACGAACATAATTTTCGGTTTAAAAAAAAAAAAAATTTTTTTAGACATTCATTAGTACAACACTAAAACCTCCCCCCAAATATATGGCACACTAAGCATAACGACAACCTGAACTTCCAACCTATTGTCTCTTGAGGTCTCTGGGTGAGACTTGGAGCCAACTTGTACAAATATAAAGCAAAACTCAAACATAGAATAATAATAATGAAAATAATAATGATAATAAATGCCCTTATGCAGTACCAGGCAGTGGCTCTCATGGCTTCTTATCTTAACTGATTGGAGTTGTTATCATGTACATTATTTTGTTTTGGTATAAAAGATGGGCTACACCAAATATTCTGCTCAATACCACAGATTTACTTGTCAGTTGCTTGACCTTAACCAGTTGAGCATGGCCCTTAGTGGCTGACGATACGTGCATCTTTGATGATGTGCCGAGGTAGTGGGGGAGCATCATAGCCATGTGTTGAGAGGAAGTCTTCACCTTCGGAAACATAGGTGTTTCGTTCAACATCCTTAAACAATCCTTATTCAGGGATCTTTTGAGTGGGATGGGCTACTCGACATGAAGAAAATTCTAACTGGGACCCACCTGCAAGATCACCATATTGCGCACATATGGCTGTGATGCATGTACCTGGTGTACCCTTATAAGACGATTAGTATACTAGGCTTCGTATATTTTACCCCAGTGTCACTTTGATGGCATGCGCTGCTCTCTCACTCAATAATAATAATAATAATAATAATAATAATAATAATAATAATAATAATAATAATAATGATAATCATAATAATAATAATAATAGTAGTAATAATAATAATAATAATAATAAAGACTATATATACAACGTATAGAAGGTGGTAGAGGCCTTATACAACTGGAAAACTACTATAAAATAACCACCATAGAACTGCAAAAATATCTACTTCAGAAGGAAGGAAAACTGATACAAATAGCTGCAACACACGAGCAAAACAAAAAACTGTTCTCAGTATTTAAGGAAGCTGACAAATACAAACAAGAAATCATACCACCTAATAAATATGAAGAAGAAGAAGAAGAAGAAGAAGAGAAGAAGAAGAAGAAGAAGAAGAAGAAGAAGAAGAAGAAGAAGAAGAAGAAGAAGAAGAAGAAGAAGAAGAAGAAGAAGAAGAAGAAGAAACAACAAAAGCTATAAAACAAATGAAATCCAAACTAAAAATAGAACAGCAACGAACCATGATAAAACGATGGCAAGAAAAGCCCCTTCATGGTAAATACTGGACTAAACTAAACGCAAAAGAAATAGACCAAAGCCTCCCCACCAGAAATTACCAAAAACATGTAATGAAAAGAAATATAACAAGTAACTGCAGAATATGTGGAGATGGACAAGAAACAATAAATCATATTATCTCTGGCTGCCCAGTCCTGGCTAAGAAGGAATATATTCACAGACATGACAGAGTTGGAACCTACATACATTGGAAGCTATGTCAACATTATGGAATAACAACAGAAAAAAGATGGTATAGGCACACACCAGAAAATGTCTCAGAAAACGAGAAAGCAACCATACTCTGGGATATGCCGATACACACAGATGGAGAAATAAAGGCCAACAGGCCAGATATAGTTGTCAGAGATCATGAAGAAAAAAAATGGTTTCTAATTGACGTATCAATACCGGCAGATGACAACGTGTCTCTAAAAGAAATGGAGAAACTCTCAAAATACAACGACCTGGAAATAGGGGTAACCAGAATGTGGAATCTGAAAACAGAAACAGTTCCTATCATAGTAGGTGCATTAGGCATGAAAAAAAATATTGACAAATACATAACAAAAACACCAGGACTTACAAACACATATAACATAAAGAAAATTGCACTACTAGGCACTGCACACATCCTACGCTGAACATTTTCCATACAATAACCATCAGAGCATCACAACAAATCACAGCACATACCCAAGGCACACAGAGCTGCGCTCGGTAGTGAAGTGAAAGCACGCTATAAAAATAAAACTACTGAATAATAATAATAATAATAATAATAATAATAATAATAATAATAATAATAATAATAATAATAATAATAATAATAACAACAACAACTAGCTGGACAGGTGAAAAACACGGTAAACATTAATCAGCGGTGTATATTTCGTTTGTTTCTGGCATTTACGTCATCGTTCGAGCGTTTGCACTGTTTTTACCTTTAAGGTTTAGAGTCAGGGTTAGGGTTATAGGGTTTTAGGTTAGGGATAGAGTTAGGGTTAAGGTTTTAGGGTTTTATGGTTAGGGTTGGGGTTTTAGATTAAGAGTTACGGAAAAAATGAAACATGAAGCACGAACGATTATGGTGGTGAAATGAAGTAAACATGCTTCAGATACACTCGTTCATTCATACAAACGTATCTGAGATGAAATATGTCATAAATAACAGTGACAGACGAAATATATACCACCGGAAGTTGTTAATGCAAATAACAGCCGTAATTTTATTCAGTTTAAAACACGCCACTGATTGGTTAAAATTACCGAAATACGACAATTTTAACAACAAATAACTTCCATTATACAGAATTTTCTCTCAACAAAGCTAAGAGTAAAAGATGTTTTATGTGACACCTTCTACCAGTATACGAAGTTTGAAAGAGTTTAGTTACAAAAAATAATTTTTTTAAATCTGTCGGTCAAAAGGTAAATATTCTACTTTTCTCGCGATGTGATAAACATTTAAAAACAGAATACACCATCACCACTTACTATCTCTCTCACTTGTAAATAAAGTTGTAAATATAGTCGAGCTAACGGTTCCTCATGAAGATAATAGGGATGCCGCTCGGGTTCGAAAATTGAACCGTTATGAAAACCTCCTCGAGGAATGTGAAGGCGCAGGCTGGAAAGCGGAACATTTTCCTATCGAAGTCGGATGTAGAGGGTTTGTTGGACACAGCGTGAGACGACTTTTGTTATCGTTAGGCCTAACTCATCGTAAAGTCAATACCACCATGACTGATATCCAATCTACAGCGGAGAAGGCTAGCCACTGGATTTGGTTAAAACGAGACGATGAGCGATGGCTAGAAGTATATTGAGTTTTTCATAACCAGCTGATCTAGCAAGCGGGGCCTCATATCAGTGAGGGGGGCCGGTGCGCATTGATGCCCTCGAGAGGTAGGCCCCGAAACGGCGCGCATTCTCTCCTGATGACCCCATACACTTGCTAGCTTCCGGTATACGGAGCTTTTAACTGGTAGCACTTGCATGTGTAAGTTGTTTGCAAGACACAAACTCTGTCGGTCAAAAGGTAAATATTTAAAAACAGAATACACCGTCACCACTTACTGTCTCTCTCACTCTCTATTTTTCTTCTACTTCCTTTCTGAAACATTTAAAACACTAAACGAACGCCATAACCTCTCTCTCTCTCTCTCTCTCTCTCTCTCTTTCACTCTCTCTATTTTCCTCTCGTTCTCTCTTACTTCCTACTTCCTCTCCTCTCTTCTGTGTCATCCTGTTTCTCGTTATGCTACTGGCTTCTTTGAAGTAAATGTGACGCACAGCACAGACGACGAGAAAAAACGAACACAGCTAAGCGTATTAATACTTTTGATATTTGTAGATTTACTTATTTGAATCATGGTTGCAGGGAGGTGAAGATATCAACTAAGAGAAACAGGTTCGTGTGTGCATACAGGTGTAATTGTATGCTGATTCATAAGGGAAAATATGAAGATGGTTTTATATCTCAATATTAGCATAGCATCTTTTCTTTCAAGTGCATCATCACAGCCCACCTCTTCTTTTGATTTTCTATCCTTTCTTAATGATTCAAAATTCTGAAAGCCTTACAGAGATTATTATGTAACTAAAGTTTCCCCTATTCTAACATAAGACATACGTTATTATTAAAGAGAATAATCATTTATACAAATGACAGCTGAAACTCTGTTGTAATTGATTAATTGAATTACGATTAGATTCTCAATGCATAATTCAGTTTGATGTATAATATGTATAACTATTGCCATTAAATATGATACGTAAATATATGTAGGTGTGTTGGTGAGATTCGGTAAATCTTTGGATCGGTGTCATTCTTTTGCCGCAGCCTTTCTTCACCTACGTATTTGACGTAAAATTTCACGGTGAAGAACTCTTTGGAAGCCAACGGAACGTCCGATGATTCTTGTACTGTTGATAAATACGTCAGCAGGTTTATCATTACTATGCAGTATTGGAATGCTTTTACTGTTACACGCATTTTTCCGTATCTCCATTTTAAGGACGTTCTCTCAATTTGACCAGTGCCAGTGTTCGTCAGCTGCCTAATATTTTTGTAATATGTCTTTATTCTTATGCTTAGATTCACACGGCTGCTGTACTATGCCATTGCTTCGTATTCCTTACATATATATATATAAAAAACTAAAATGACGAGAACGAAATCCAGATAAATAAAAGTTGTCCGATACTGTAATTGGATTCGTTGCTTCAGTGACAAATCTTTGAAAATAAATCCCCTGACACATTTCTTAATTTATCCGGAGATAGATAGTTTTCAACAGGAATATATTGCCACGGAAATTTAGAGATGTGTACACAAAAAGACCAAAGTGATTTGATTTGACAGAATGTAATTCAACAATATACGGCAATTTCTACAACAAAACTTTGAAATATATGATACATATTGGTTGACACATCAGGATAATCAAGATTAAAACTTGATCGCTCATGATTTCTTTTAATCTCTGTGTAAGCAATAGAAATTACGTCAAACTTTCGTTCGTATCACCCATTGCATTAATCTTTAAATAACTACTTTTAACAATAAACAAATAGCATAAATAAATCGGTTTATACATAGAAAGTGTCACTATTAAACACACACAGTACTCACAGTTTAGCCAACTCCAGTAACGATCTGTATTTCTGTTAATCAAAGCGGTTATGATATATATTTTATTTACAGCATTTCCTTTCTGTAATTAACGAATACTGCTCTCATTTGTTGGACAGGAAATAATAAATATTACAGTATGTTTAAAAACAAACAAACGTGATTGATCACATTTGCTAAAATAAATATATAATATTGTAAACTCAATTTCTGTTTAACTAAATAGAAGATTTCCATCTTTTCTTTCTAATATTGTTCACACAGTATGCAAATTGCGCATTTGATCAATTCTTTTCAGTATACATATACAGCATTTTAAATTTCCTCTTACGATTAACTTCGTTTGGACATTTGGTGAATGAATGAGCTGTTCATTTGTAAGACAGATTTTCCTACAACAGTGGAGATTAAACGTATCATTTGATAAATGAGCAAAGAAAGTTTGTTGAGGTGTAGACTGGCGAATGATGAAATATCATTTGCCACGGGAGAATTTACTAAAGGAGTGATTAATAGGCGAACAAAGAAACCTGTTAACACCAGCAAGGATATTTTGACAATGTTAAAGTAACCAAAGCTGATATGATGAATATATTCTAAGTAGAGAGTCGCGAAAACAACCCACCAAAGCTATATTTGATTAGAGAATACACACGCATACATTTAGTTGTACATCTGTTCAAATAAAAGTACACATGCATATAAATATATATATATAAAGAGTTGGGAGGAACATAGATAGACATACATACATATATACTGACAGACAGACAGACAGATAGATAGACGCAAATCGAAACTACAAATGGAAACAAAACAACAAAACGCAATAGGACGTATACATTGAATATATTAAGTTCATGATCAGTTTAAGATGGAGAAAAAGATATTTGCAACGTTGCGCGGATGTTTCTTCATTGGAAAGAGGAAAGATCCGAAGAATCGGAGCCCAAGAAAATCAAGTGTGTAGTTAAATGACTGATATATATATATATGTGTGTGTGTGTGTGTGTGTGTGTGTGCGTGTGTGTGTACGTGTGTGTGTGTCTTGGTGTGTGTGTGTGTGCGTGTGTGTTAAGCCACATGGCTCCGTGGTTAGAGCGTCAAGCTTACGATCGTGAGGTTGAGTTCGAATCCCGGACCGTGCTGCGTGTTGTGTTCTTGAGCAAGACACTTTATTTCACGTTGGTCCAGTTCACTCAGCTGTAGAGTGCCAAGCGTTATTTCAAATATATGATGCATATCATAGGTTGACACATCGGGATGATCAGGAACTGAAACAACGGAATCCAATTACTGTATCAGACAACATTTATTTACCCGGATTTCGTTTTCTTCATTTTAGTTTTTTTTTTGTATAAGGGATACGAAACAATTTTCTGCGTCTGCCATGTTACAGCACAGCAGCCGTGTGAATCTAAGCATATGAATAAAGCTTGCAACGTTACAGGTGCCTTTCCCTTGGATAAAAATCTGTAAAGCCTTGCAAAAGTTCATCATGTAAATATATATGACCATGTCTACATATATGCAACTATACATAAACTATAGAAGTCGGCACATACATACCTACCTACCTACATACATACATACATACAGAGAAAAGTACGCTGTTGTTGATATCGAAATTCCAATGAAGGAAGCTTGGATCTAGGTTAGAAACCGCTTCTTTATTGGAAAGACATCTTGATATATATATATATATATATATATATATATATAGTAATTAAGGGTAAAACTAATTAATTACAAAGTAATCAATAAATTTCACCAAGTAGAATTCGGTATGAAAACAGGACCGTTATACGGTAACTTCTAGTAATAGTAATATTGAGGGGTCAGCAAAAGAAGTGCATCACCACATACCGAAGTTCAGAAATAGCAGCCAAAATCTAAGCCATTTCTTCTATTTAAAAAAAAGGTCTACTAGAGAAACTATAATACTTGAATCGTATTCATCCAGGCAGGGGGTAACATAACGAAAATCAATCAATATCCGATTATCCATAGACGCGCGTTTCGGAATTAGATTTTAAGTAAAGAATATCCAAAAATATAAACTTTACTAATCACATTCCTCCTCAGTATATATATATGTATATATATATATATATATATATATATATATATATATATATATATATATAATATGTATGTATGTATATATATGTGTGTGTGTGTGTGTCTGTGTGTGTGTGTTTGTGTGTATGTGTCTGTGTTTTGTGTGTGAATGTTTATGAGTATGTGTATGTGAGTGAGTGTATCCATGTGTGTGTAAGTGTGTGCATTTGTGCGTGTATATTGAAGTTCCCACTTTAAAATTCGGAAGAGAAGAATTGCGAAGAATTATATGATCTTTATTGTGTATTTACGAATCTGCAATTGCTACCTCGGCCGGTGACTGGTAAGATGTATCAGTGCGGCATTTAAAAATTGCATGTAAAGTAAGACTAAAAGCATAGAGGCTGATAACAATATAGATCGTTCTGATCATTCTACTGATCAAGCAGCTTATTCAAACATCAACTTTGCGGGTATTTATGATGGAATATATAGGTACAAACACACACACGCATCCACACACACACACTCATGTGTATTACCCTTTACTTCCTTGTGCGTTAGACCGGTGCCACACTGGACCATCTGATTCCCTTTCATTTCCTTTTATGTATTGGCTCTGTACTTCTTCTATCGGCCTGTTACTTTGAACTACCAATAACGGAAACGTAAACACTCAAAAACAGCATGACAAGGATAAAACCAACACAATATATCCATGTCTAAATTGTGTGTGCCAATGTGTGTGTGGATATGCGTGCGTGTGCGTTTGCGTATATATATAAACACACCTGAAAGTACATAGATGAATATACATCTATACATATATATATATATATATATATATATATATTATATACATGCATATATATATATACGTACACACACACACACACACACACACACACACATATATATATATATATATATATATATGAGGTATGTCCACTTAGAGGTCATCCCTTTTTATATGTATGTAATAACATTTTTTCTAAAATTTCAGATCATTCAATATGCTAGACTACTGGTTTTAAATTGACATTAATGAAATTAATATTCAATTTTTCACCCTTATATATATATATATATATATATATATATATATATGTGTGTGTGTGTGTGTGTGTGTGTGTGTGTGTGTGTGTGTGTGTGTGTGTGTGTGTGTGTGTGTGTGTGTGTGTGCGTGCATATGTATAAATATACACAGTCAGTTGGGGTGTGTTTTGTTAAAAATGTATAAGAGTTAAAATAGAGCTCGTTTACTCGTTCATCCTTAGAATTCCCAAATAGCCGGTAGTATCCTTATGGTATGGTACCAATTCTAGTCTTAGGTATTCCTCGTGTGTGAAAAGAAAAAGTAAAAAGTATAAAAGTTAGAGTCAAAAGAAAGTGTAATTACGGTTAGACAGTTTTTAATCACTGCAAATGTCTCGATACATACAGATCCCCGTATATACAGCGTTTAAAGTTACAATTAAATTCAATTATCTAACGATTTAACTGTACAAGACAATATATATGCATCTCCTCAGGCGATACTCAGTTGCTGTGTCCGTAAGTAAATTTAGATTTCCGTGCTACAACATCCATGGGTTCGTTTTGAAACCGACAAACGTTGATAGTTTCAATTCGCTCAGTATGAGTGTGTTATCACGTTCGGCATGAACTGCAATCTGCACGTTGTCTGTTTATTTATTCAGTTTCAACATGTTATTCTGCACATGACAAACTGTATCATTATACGCAAAATACATTCGTTCAGTAGCTCATTCTGTTACAATTACTTACACACCGATATATATATATATATATATATATATATATATATATATATATACATATATATATAAATATGTAGAAAAATACAAACTGGGACAAGAACGTAAAACTTTTAGAAGACGATACAAAAAACACGGACGGGACATTCGGAGCCTTCAATCATCAGTCAAGAACCGGATCATCCTAGCAATTTCGGCTGATATATATACATATATATATATATAAATATATGTACATATATTCAGAAGCAGACGCGCATACATATACTCACCTACATATCAATAAACATATATTTATACATAGCCGCTAATACATTTATATACTCATTTCCATGTACATAGTTATATCTACATAGTTATATCATTGAACGCTCCATCATAAATGCCCACTCCTATACATACGTGAATGCTTCTATGTATAGATGTGAATGTGTGCATCTGAGCATATATATATATATCACGTGACCACGTGACCGACCAGGCCATCAGATGTTGCTACATATATATATTTATATATATATATATATATATATATATATATATATATATATATATATATATATATATATATATATATATATATATATATATATATATATATATATATAAATATATATATATATATATATATATATATATATATATATATATATATATGTGTGTGTGTGTGTGTATCTATGGAAACATACAGTGATGTATGGTATATCGGCGTGTAAGGGATTGTGCAAATATGAGCTAATAGATGAATATATTTTGCGTATAATGGTACAGTTTTGCATGTGCAGAATAACATGTTGAAACTGAATAAATAAACAGACAACGTGCACATCGCAGCTCATGCCGAACGTGATAACACACTCATACTGAGCGAATTGAAACTGTCAAAGTTTGTTAGTTTCAAAGAAGCTATGGATGTTGTAGCAAGGAAATCTATATTTACCTAGAGAGACAGCAACTGAGTATCGCCTCAAGAGATGCATATAAATCTACTTATACAGGTAAATCGTTACATAATTTAACTTAAATTTAAATTTACATCCTGTATATACGAGTATGTGTATGTATGGAAACATTTGCAGTGATTAAAAAGGTGTTTAAGCGTGCTTACTCTTCCTTTTCACTCTTTTACTTTTTACTTTTATAAATATACTTATGGATATATATTCATATATACACGTGTAAGAATTAGCACTTCCTTCTCTAAGCCTAGATTCGAAACCGAATCCAAGAATCCTTGGTCGCCCAAACCACGACAACTAACAGGCGCGAAAAGAAGGCTTGCTTTGTTCTGTCAAAAAGTGATTGATCATCTCCCTTTGACCTACGACCTCAGCCATGTCAGGCGAAGTTCAACTGGACAAGCGCTGACCTACTTAGGTAGTAACTCTGCTGCAGTATGTCTATCTTTCTAGCTGCCTCAAATATTATAAATACAACGGTGAAACAGAAAGGCGGGCAGACAATCGCAGCGGAGACGGGAGCAGACCCATGACATAGGTCTATCTACGACCCAAGCTTTTGGCAGACGTCAGAGACAGAGAGAAATGCTCGAAGTGCCGATCGACTACTGTTTCGAATGAAACATGCACACACGCACACACACACACACATAAACATATTCATTTCTAATATGTGCTCTATTCAAGCAACTCGTAGCAGTTGCCTACATTTGTATGTAGTGTACCTGTAACCCTGTACATAAATTCATTGCAATCATGAAACGGTTTATGTATTTTTTTACATACACACTTAACCACTACACACATATATGTGGGGCTGCATCACCGTATAGTTGTAAAAATGTATTTGCAATCTTATCGTTCGAAAGAGGTTTGGTTATACATCGTAGCATGTATGACTACTGACTCCTTTATTATATGTCTGACCACCGCTTTTGGAGATAAATCTGTAACTGTAAATTTTTCTGCCCCATTTTCCCGATATGCGCGTGTATGCATAAGTGCATATGCGTTTGTGCTTGTCCGTTTTGTCTCGTAATCCATTGGCTCTACAAAAAACATATTTGATAGTAAAGTACCGGTTCAAAAAGTATTAACTTAATTCCCTGAGTTACTTTTTCTCGCATTCAGTAATGTCTACTTAAAGAAAATCTGCGCACTGTATTGTATTTAGTTTTGTTATGATATGGTCGCGATTATTGCATTTGAAGACTTTCTTATTTCCTCACTTGTGTGAAGGGAACGCTTCAGTATTTCTCGTGTAATGTATGGTGTTATTCTAATCATTTGTCACTCTTCCATTGAGATAAGGAGCAGGTTCGGCACGGTTAAATTTTTTGGAGAGAGAAAACGAAGTACTACCATTTTTGTGAGTGCTGATATATTGGCTAGTGCTCTAAATCTTCATTGTACTTAAGACGTGGATAACTCACTTTGCAAATATATTACTCCCCGGTAGGAAGTAGCAATAGATTTTACAGTTCATTTTTGTTTGTTGATGGAATCTGGTGCAATTGTTTGGTTACAGATGTGGTTTGAGTAAATTGATTTAGGTAGTATCTTCTTGGGGTTGTAGATTAGGTATGGCCTCATAACACCTGCAATCCATGCATTTAGAGAGATTATTGTCAGAGAAGACGTTTTTTAATTGATACGATGAAGATTGGCTTTTCTTGCTGGTAAGAGATAGCAGTATTAGCGGTGGTGGTGTCGGTACCACTACTACTACTACTACAACAACTACTACTACTACTACTAGTAGTAGTAGTAGTAGTAATAGTAGTAAGAGCAGTAATAGTAGTGATAGTAGTAGTAATGGATATTGGAGTGAGTAGAAGGATGTCGGTGGTGTCCATGTGTCCGGCATGCGTGGGGGTGTCAGGGGTTACCACCCCAGTTCCTTTGTTGGACAAGATTTCCGCCCGTCGACCCCCCCTCCCAAACCACCCTTTAATATTAGTAGTGGTGGTGGTATTGGTAGTAGAACTGTGGGAGCGATGTCGGTGCTAGTGAGAGCTTCAACAGCTGCTGTAAATGATTGCGGCGTTGGCGAAGACAACGATGGTGACCTCAATGATGACTGATGGCTGAGTAGTGGACACTTTGTGCCCAATGTGATCTACAAACAGCACAAAGTCACGGAACGTGGCTACTGTTGTCTATTTTATTGATGTTTCTTAATAACTGCACCAGACAAATATATTGACTGGAGATTTACCATTTTAATAAAATATAGATCTTTTGAGAAGTAATTCGAAAAGAAACGTTCTGAAACTGTGCAAAAGAGATTATTTTAAATGTAGGACAATATTAGTGGCAATCTCGTTAAAATATTTCACTTGTGAGACACTTTTTGAGAAGTGATAATCAGACATTTGCATGTGCCAACAATTCACTTTCATTAATTATAAATATTACCGGCCTGGGATTTTCACATAATCATATCGGATTCAGTTGTAGTATTCGTGATGCCACGTCTTCTCTTCATTTATTATAATTAGCAATAGTGGCATTATAATTAATGCATATTTTCCCCTTTATTCACTAATTTGGAGTCATATTTAGATTGTTTCTGTCGAAACAAACGAACGGATTTCGATGTCATGAAATTCTTATTTAAAATTTTTTAAAATACTACTTCTTTTTAAAGAAGAAATTATATTTGCTTGCAAAGACGATTTTCAAATATGCAAAGAATCATGTCATAAATTTATTATTTTCAGGATTATATAAGAGGAAATTTATAATAAATTTGCTCTGGCGGTTTGAAAATGCTACATGTGAGCGTATGATTGAAGAAACAAATATACTTGCATCTCGTTATGAACAGATTTTAGCTAAAACATTTGCTTCGTATAGAATATAAACACACACACACACATGCACACACACACACACACATACACACACACACACACACACACACACATATATATATATATATATATATATATACACACACACGGACACACACATACGTATATATATATACACACACACACACATATATATATATGTATGTGTGTGTGTGTATATACGTATGTGTGTGTGCGTGTGTGTGTATGTGAGCGAGTGTATATGAGCGTGTGTGTGTGTTTATATTCTATACGAAGCAAATGTTTTTGCTAAAATCTGTTCATAACGCAATGAAAAGTTAGAAATGGAAAGTTATAGAAAACTTAATATGCGAAGTATTATCACTGTTAAAAACAGTAATAATGAGGTGACTATCAAGACTCCTACCTAAACAGGTATAAATATTTGCAGAAAAGAAGGGTAAAGTTATCGCTTGCTAAAAATTAAAGCGAAAGCTTCAGAAAATCAACAATTATACGAGAAATACCCACACGAGTAATGTAATGACATTGTTATCCGAACATGCCAGTGAAATTGTATAAAATTCGACGATGTTCACAGTGTAGTTCTTATAAATTTAGGACTGCTTCATTTCCTTAAGCTACACAGTTTGAAGATTGTATCATTCTCACAATATCTCCCTCTTACAAGAATTAACCCAGCAAATAAACATTAAACTTCCCACGTCAATTGCCCATGATCCTGCATCTAATATCTCAAAAACCTGTGGAACTTAGGAATACTGCAAAACTCAAGGTTGTTTCTCACTCATAAAATGTTTTAAATATAGCTGACATACAAAAGGCATTCTTGTGGATATTTCTAAAAAATTCAGTACTAGCACACAAACGCAAATACATGGCTGATTCATGAGAAATTTGGCTGGATAACACCGAAGTCTCTGGTTCAGTCCCTATGCATATTATCTTTTACGTAGAAGTAATCTGAAAATAACTTCGGTTCAACCAAAGACATGTAACTGAAATTGATTAAATAGGCACAGTAAATAGAAGATATAACGAGTGATTATCAGACCCGGCAAAATACCTCAAAAACTCTCTGTTGGCACACAAGGCTAACAGTATTAATTAGATTAGTGGAGAACTCCAAATATCCATTTTCTAGGGTACAAAGTTATAGTTCATCACTTTACTATATTGCAAATCCGTGGAGGCGCAATGGCCTAGTGGTTAGGGCAGCGGACTCGCGGTCGTAGGATCGCGGTTTCGATTCCCAGACCGGGCGTTGTGAGTGTTTATTGAGCGAAAACACCTAAAAGCTCCACGAGGCTCCGACAGGCGATGGTGGTGATCCCTGCTGTACTCTTTCACCACAACTTTCTCTCACTCTTACTTCCTGTTTCTGTTGTACCTGTATTTCAAAGGGCCGGCCTTGTTACTCTCTGTGTCACGCTGAATATCCCCGAGAACTACGTTAAGGGTACACGTGTCTGTGGAGTGCTCTGCCACTTACTCGTTAATTTCACGAGCAGGCTGTTCCGTTGATTCGGATCAACCGGAACCCTCGTCGTCGTAACCGACGGAGTGCTTCCATTCCATATTGCAACTCCATGAATGGGCTTCAGATCAACTGGGTTATATAGAATGATATAGAAGAGACTAGTTAAAATAATGTTCATTAATATACTTCCATTATTATAGCAAATTTCGTTTTCGGCTGTTTCCGAATGTCATTATAGAGTGACTCAGTTGGTCTATTGATCAATTGAGTAAGCCTATCTATAATGACCACCGGAAAAGTGCTGTAAGTGAAACTTGCTACAATAAAGGAATTATGTTTAATGGTCATTATTTTAACTCGTTTACCTTATGTGTGTATGTGTGTGTGTGTTTAAATATATATCTCAGTATATAGGTGTGTGGATATATATCTATATAAGTCTAGCGCAGGAGAAGACGAAGTAAAAATCATAACAACCAAAAATATTTTCATTATAGGCACAGTTATGTTGAATCCATCACCAGTTGTCGGTCAAATATGATCACGATTTCATTTCGACTCCTTTGTTAATATACTTCGTATTACCTGTGTCAGGTAATACTTCCATATAACTGAGCAGCCATGAAACATGTAATAGGACAGAAAAAAAGTGAAAAGTGCATTATCAAGGAATTTTGAGGGAACGAGACCGATCAAAAATTGAAGACTAATTATGAGGAGGACTGGTATTTATAGTAAGGAAATAAATAGGCAAGATGAATAGCATTTCAGAAGAATATTAAACGATACAGTGAGATATATGTAAGCAAGAAGCATTTTGCAGGTTAAGGAAGTTAATACAGTCATTTTTTGCAGATTAAGATAAATTGAACTGAATTTCGGAATATATGAACACATTTAAAATTCAAAAAATAAAAGAGAAAGAAAATACTGGGAAATAAATAAAATCCTCTGATATATCTGAAGTAGAGCAGGTGGTAACCTGAGCCGTTACTGCCCACAAAAGACGAGTGTTGTAAAAAGACAGAAGCTGCCGTTGCACCTCGAAGGAAATGAGAGAAAGAAAATGTAGCATTCAGTTGAGTGAAGAGAAAAGAGAGCTATGGAGGTAAGTCCCAAGATAAGGACACATATTTATATATAGATAGCGGATAGGGTAGAAAGAAAGGAAACAATAATGGAATATGAGGTGCTACAGAATAAAGGTTGAAAAATACTATAAGGAGAAATGTAGCAGCGAGAATAATAGAAAAACAAGTATATGAAATATAGAAGAAATAAAAACCTAGTTATATATAATACGAGATACATACGTGGGGACATAGATGGATAGAGAATACAACAGAGATTCAATGACAACGAATGAAAAGAAACTGTGTTAGGGTTAAGTATGTGTTGCGTTAAAGAATCTGACCTGGTGGACGAAAAATGAAGATACAGAAAAACAGGGGAGGAAAAAAAAACAATGCGCATGAACACACAAATAGATAGATACACACAGACACATACAGATGCAGACTCACACACATACACACACTTGTGTGTGTATTAAATGATGGGCAGAGAGAGAAAGAGGTACACTGAATATAAATCGTACTTATATATTAATACATATTGAACATTAAATATGAGCATAGAAGCATGTATGTATACACGTATACGTGTATGTATGTATATATATATATATATATATATATATATATATATATATATATATATATATATGCGTGTGTGTGTGTGTGTGTTTATATATAAAGTGGTTGTCTACTACTTAGGCAGAGTTTGACGACATCCTGTGAATCTGATGTGGCTTTTTTAAACCAGGCAATGTTCTGAAAATATACCCACATAGATTGCACCTCCCATTTGGAGCAGCAGATGAGTTCTGATCTTTGTGGATCTTAAAATATAGATGTTTTCGATCTAGTTTGGATTCTTTGCCATCAAATTTGAATACTTTGCAATGAAATTTGAATTTTTCAATTGGCGCTCAAGCCTTGAAAGAAAATAAGAGGTCAACTACATCAGCCGTAAGGGAATACATCTTATCTAACTCGTCGAGTAGAACCCACCAATTGATATCTGAAAAGTTCGATGAAATAACTAATGAATACTGTCATAGCTTCTACCAAAATATGCTTCAATATATTTACGTCGTCGACCGGTCTAGACAAGGGGAGATAATAAAAAAGAATCATTCGTTTATTATCTCCCCTTGTTTATACCAAGTTCAATAAAGTTTCATATATTTTTGAATAAACTGAATTGCCATTGAATTTCTTTAAATTGTCATTAGGAGCCGTACGCAGTCTTTCAGTTTATTAATGGCAGAAATATTCAATGAGGAAGAGGATTAACTCATAGAATTACACAGAAGCTATTACACAATATAGGAACCATGAAATACGATTGTGCTCACTATTTTTATCGAAATTATTTTGCTTTTTTTTAAAATGGCTGACCGTTTGTAAGGAGAGACACAGAAATAAGACAGAAGAAAGCAAAGGACGACTGATGCGGACACAGGAGTGTGACGAAAGAACTCTGGTCGAAATACGATTAAGATTAATGTGAAAAATAAATAACGCTGAAGCAAAGTAACACAAATATATAGTGCCTGTGATTTTATTGGTTAAACAGGCAAAGTCACCATTCCTAAATACAACAATAACATGATAATTACTATATGTTTTACGGGGATGTATAAAATACTCAACTACTTCTGAGTCGTTATATTATCAGATAAAACCTACCTGATATAAACATGGATTTACTTATTTAATTATATTTACCAATATTTTTCTCTCTCCCGCAAATGGAATAATGACTATATAATGTGTCCTTATAAACATATACACATGCACTTCTATATTCATTTTATCCCTCAATTACCCAGTCCTTTTCTCTATACATAGTTATATGTGTACTCATATGTATGTATATACGCATATATGTATATTTGTATTCACCCCTGCGCCCCCATATATATATATATATATATATATATATATATATATATATATATATATAAATTAATAAATAAATAAAACATATGCATATATACATACATATATGTACGTACCTACCTCTACATGTATATATACATGCATATATGTGTACAGGGCACCAAAAAACGTCGAACACAATGAGAAACGAGAAATTACTCCTCATCTTCCTTCCCGTCGCGGACACGTGATGAGAAGGCTACTGCTGTCTTTCTTCTCCTGACGACCTCCAAGTAGAGACGGCAAATCTGTTGCTCCCTCGCCGTTCTCAAAAAATAGAGTTCGTAAAACATTTTATCTCGTTCGGCTTAACAGCCCTTCTTGTTTGTGTTACTGTTATTTTCCGTGTCCTGTCTTTCACTGTTTATATGTTGTAATGTCGTTAGTGTCCTGTTTTTCTTACCATTTTTACCCCTCCGCAAAAAAATCTCAAATTTTATTTAAATTGATTTTCGCGGAAAGGAAAGTTTCATTTTAAAGTCATGTATCGCCTTGACCTTCGAAACGTGGAGTAGATGAAACAAAAGCGACTGAAGAAGGGGAATTTTCCTTGTTTTGTATGTCCAGTACTCTATTTTTTTGTTGTTTAAGAAAAATGTCCATTTCCTTGGTTTTGTGTTTATGTTTTCGTTTCTCATTGTGTTCGACGTTTTTTTGGTGTCCTGTACCCATATATGCATGTATATATATATGTAGAGGTAGGTACGTACATATATGTATGTATATATGCATATTTTTTATTTATTTATTAACTTAATATATGATGGAACGCACGCAACCATTTCTAAGTAAGATTGTTCTTCATATATATATATATAATTATAACAAAAAGGGGTTTTGCAACAAGTTCCTAGACCACATACCGGTATGTGGTCTAGCAAGACCGTCTTTGTTATAATTATATAAACTTTTACCGAATATGGTCCTTTTCCATACCGAAATACTACTTGGTGAAATTTGTTGATTTTATTAAATTAAATATATTTCACCCTTTATCTGTATATATAAATATATATATATATATATATATATATATATATATATATATATATATATATATATGTGTGTGTGTGTGTGTGTGTGTGTGTGTGTGTGTGTGTGTGTGTGTGTGTGTGTGTGTGTATTTATATATCCCAACATACATGCAAAACTACGAGGGATTCTTGACAACTTTCTGGCTTTAAGGGTGTCGGCAAAATGACTGCTTGGAAATACATTCCGTGTTCTTTTACAGGGCTGAGAAAAACCGAACAACCGTAAGTGTTGTGAATCTAAGAGGAGGGTGTATTGAATAAATTCATAATTAAGTGAGCCTCTTCTGTTTTCGTTTACCGAGAGTCAAGAACTTTTCAGCATGCTGTAAAATATGTGTGTGTGCGTGTGCGTGTGTGTGTGTGTGTGCGTGTGTGTATGTGTGTGCGTGTGTACACTCACACAGATATGTATCGTATATACTGATATGATATTATTAGTAGTTTTTTTTTTTTAAAAAACGAGTGAAAATTGAATTAAAACTGAACAACATAATTCGCAAAAACAAGTAAAAAGTGATATAATAATTGCATTGAAGGTGATATCATTTTAGAATCAAAATGGATAGGAATAATTTGTCATAAAATGTTAACATATACTCAGTTACGAATTTGCATCACAAAAAATGTGTTAAATGATATATAAGTTTGCACTAATGAAGAGATAGTGGCTTTTCAATGTCAAGCAGGAAGAAAGAATATAGGAAAAGGAAAAACAGAAATGTAAAGGAGTGTCAAGGAAGAAAGAAAAAGAAAAAGATGTGAGCTAGGTTAAAATACATTATTAGCTACAGTTGAGTGTTTGTATCATGAATTGATACAGAGTTTGATATATATATATAAATATATATATATACGCATAGCAGAGATAAAGTTTATAAGAAAACATGCACAAAATAGAGAAGTTTGATAGATAGAGATTTAAGTATCATGACTGTAGGATTCAAAAGGTACAAAAAAGAAACTAAAAGGTAATACAGAATATAAAAAAACTGAAAGTGAAAAATATAAAAATAATTGGACGGAAACCAAGTACTAAGCGTCTAATAACACGGATAAAATTTCTTGGGGATATGTAAAAAATACAGTAGTATCTATTCAATTTTAGATTGCTGATTTAAAAAATGTTTAATACAATAAGATAATACAATAAATCGATATCCTGCTCGATAAAAAGTGATATGAAAATCAAAAAGTAAAATGCTGACGCAAAAGCTAAATTGTATAAATTAGATGGCGAATACGACGGTCGGAAGAAAACAATACTAGTTAAAACATATAATTTTGGGCTGAAGGTAAGCAATTTTGTGTGGAGAAAAAGTGGAATAAATCAATATTGGTGGTCAACTAGTATTCAATTTATCGAACATGAAGAATTGGACAAAATCGACATAGAGTGCTTGAAATCAGTATGTAATGGTTTCTTACATATGTCACTGAGTATGTTAGTCCGACGTGTTAAAAATTCCGCCAGGTCGGCACATTAGTTTTGGCTTCAAATATAAACATAATGTCAGCTCTTTCGGAGAAGGTGGTTAAGTCGATTAAAGTGACTCCTAGTGTTCGGGTGATATTTATTTTTATCAACACCGAATGGATGAAAGAGTAGGTAGACTTCAGCGCAATTTGAAATCAGAACGTAAGAACGGACGAAATAG
>NC_043004.1:61745341-61770341 GCF_006345805.1 Octopus sinensis | reverse complement strand
TTCTTTCGTCTCACTCCTTACTAACCGTCAGCCATTTTGTATTTCTATTCTTGAAATACAAAATGGCTGACGGTTAGTAAGTAGAGACACAAATAAGAAAGAAGAAAACAAAGGACCACTGATGCGGTCACAGGAGTGTGACGAAAGAACTCTGACTGAAATAGGATTAAGATTAATGTAAAAAATAAATAACACTGAAGCAAAGTAACACCAAATATATAGTGCGTGTGTTTTTATTGGCTTAACTGGCAAAATGACCATTCCGAAATATGATTATTTATATATATATATATATATATATATATATATATATATATATATATATATATATAATGGAGAGATTATACAGAATTTAAAATTGGATGATATTTATATGTGTGCGTGTCTGTATGTGTCTGTGAATATGCGTTTGAATATATAATACATAGAAATATATATGTAATTATAATATGAATATAATACACAAGTGTATGTCATTTATTTATTTACATACGTGTGTGTTAATATACGCATATATGCATATATATATATATATATATATATATATATATATATATATTATATATATATACACATATATATATATATATATATATATATATATATATATATATATATATATATATATATATATATATATATATAGTTAACCCAAACATGAAAACACAAAGAGAAAACACAACAACGCGAGAACGTCGTGGAACAAGTATAGTTTTATTGGATGGTCAGGAAATGAAAGAAAGAAGGATGATGTAACGTTTTGAGCGGAGCTCTTCATCAGAAACATAGGAAAAGGAAAGATCCAACGAACGGAAGACGTAAAACAAACATAGCCAACGATGCACACGCGGTCAATATATATACCTATCTATATATATACACACACATATATGTACAAGTCTGTAGATTAATCCTAAACCTGGTGTGCACGTATTACATTTGTATGTAGCTACTGCTAACAGTATATTTCATGGTATTCTCATCCTAATAGCTATGGTATACGAGGCAGGCTGCGTATAAACTGGCTTCACTCTTTCTCCTAAATTCATATTACCATTACAGTATTTCCGCATTTTCCTACCACTTAAGCAACAAATATTTAGTCTTTGAACTAAATATATTCACTTTTTGCGAACAAGATCCCTTCGATAACTGGATATGCTTTGTAAGATAGTGTATGCGTGTGTACATGTGAGTGCATGCGTGATTGTATGTAAGAGTGTATTTGTTCTTGTGCTTACATGTATGTTGCTGGGTGAATAATCTCTAAATATAATTCAATGAATAAATTTCTATTTCAGTCTCCTTTTCCAGACTGACAAATTAAATCAGACAAATAATTTTCTATCATTATTACAGTCGGAATATTGATATATATATATATATATATATATATATATATATATATATATATACACACATCAATATTTAATTACCACAATGTTGTAACAAATATTATCCTTGTAAAATATGCAAACAGTCGGACGTTTAATATTAACTGCCGTTGGTGAAATTTCAACACAAAATAAATTAAATCTTACACGTTGTTTTTCTATTTTCGTTTATGTTGTTGTTGTTGTTATTCTTATTCGAACATATCTGTTTTCAAAGACGAAATATTGTTATGATTCCGTCCTGCAGATTCAGACAGAACGCATCAAACTGTATATTCCCTTATGCATTTTACTCTTTTTAAATTATTAGATGGAGAAATGGGAGATATAAAGGCCCCTTACTGCATGTTCGAGTAACGTTTCGTTATTTCCATATCGGCTCGAAATCACGAGATGTAGAATTAACATCACATTAAATTCTACATCAGTAGATGTAGAATTTAATTTCTTCACTTGATAGTATAAATATTGATGTTATTGCAGTCTTTTACCATTTCCCCATCAATGTTTCAAATTAAAACACCGATCTACCTGAAGAAAATCTATAGAAATTATCTTAAATTCTGTGTCCAGAGGATATTTTTCTTCATCACTGCCTTAAATCAGTGGGAATCGGTTTGCATTCTAGGGTATACCCTTTACTTTCACTTGTGTGCATGTTTGGAGTCTCGGCTAAAAAAAATATCAGTACATTAATATTCCTGAGTTGAAAAAGCTAAGAAATCTTAAATTATTCTGTAATATATATAGCCAACAACAGTGAACACAGTTTAAAAATTTTATAAATTCATTTCAAAAATAAGATATAAAATATATGATAAATATACCTTTTCAAGAGGGAATTAAATCCTATTTCTAGAACAGATAAAGTACGAAATTACTGCTCTACATCATTGGCGAGAATCTCAGTTAATAACGCATTCTTATGCTTCCATATAAGTGATATCCAGTCAGAAGACATGAGCAGTTATAAGACGTATTGTTTCGACAGGACATAAGGAGACCAGTAGAAATGTTTGCAAATATGAGTGTAAAACAAGAATAGAGGATTATTTTCTTCTCCCTAACTATAGTCACGTAAGCTCTTCAAAAATATATGTCCGCATTATAATAAAAACAGAATGCGAATTTCAAGAAGCAGTTTTCCAGCAGAACAGATTATGAAGACTTCATACGTGCTTCCAATGGAAATACAGTTAAAGAATGAAGAATGTACGCATGATAGAACATTCAGGACTATAGGGAAAAAATAAAGCAAGTTGCAGACAAATATTTAAAAATATTTAATGTTTACTTAAAAATAAATGGCTGGTGGTGTTGTAGAGTACGCTATAACACAAACAGAAACTGACACACGCAATCTAGCGCGCGCAATTGGTTTTGGCTGCACACGCAGACGCTCATATACCTATATATTTATATATATGAAAATTAATAGTTTACGCTATAGAGCAGTACGCTAAATTGTTTATGTTGTAAAATACTGAAACAATAACCACTTCAGACAAGTAATCAAAAAGCGGTGAATAATGCAAACACATATCCACGGGGTAGCAATTCACTATACCCAAGATTGAACCAGAGTCTCCAGCAGTTTCAAAGAGAATTTCTGAATTGAGCCTGCGTCCTTGTGCAGAATGGTGGGCTCATGACGTCACATTCACTGGAATCACACCCAGAGAGAAGTAAAGAGAAATTGCTTCGCACGATATCCATGTCACGTTTTTCCGTCACAGGGTTCACAGATTATTCCGTTGTGGTTATGTGCTCGGCATTTTCACACCTGGCGCAAACTGTTTATGATAAAGGGGAAACTTCTCAAATATTCAGGTAGCTTCTATTTGGCATAGACTTCTGTGCTGGTTCACTTTTTCGCGTTTGCAAATATGATTCTTACTCACTCTCTCCCTCGCTTTCTCTCTCTCTTTCTCTCTCTCTCCCTCTCTCCCTCATCTGTTTATTGTTTGAGAAATATTTAAGAAATATCGTGAAATTTAGTCCGACCATCTAGTACATGTGTGCTTGTGTGTGTGTGTCCTTGTGTGCGTGTATGTGTTCCTGTCTGTCTCTGTGTATGTCAATGTATGTATGTCTGTATGTATACATATGCATATATATATATATATATACATATGCACACACACGCACACACACACACACACACACACACACATATATATATATATATATATATATATATATATATATATATATATATATTTATATATAAATATTACTTAATGAATACAATATGTGTTTTGTGGTATTATTAAGTTTCATGGATGGCGCATAGTATTTTTTACCATACCTGGTCTTCCAATGAGATCCACAGGCACTGCCCATATGTCATTGTAAGCAAAATATACTGACGCATTGTATGTTAAAACATCTTTAAGTACGTGTCCCTTCTTAATCAAATGCTTCTGAATTAAAGAAAGGAAATTCCTAGTTACGTTGGTGGAAACTTCTAGATTAATTGAGGGGCTGAACCTGTATACAGCTACATTTCTCCGTAGGTCCATTTTCGGGTTAGTGGTGTGGTGGGGTCGTTCAGATAGGCTAACTAGTTGGAAAATTCATACTCTATAATGCGTCATTGCTATTAGATAGCCGAATTCTTTCAATATCTTTATCAAATCCTTCCTAAACATATCCATTATTGGGTTTTCATACGGTTTCATAATGCCGTTCTGTTTTTCCCTGTAAAGTGACCAACTATGAGGGTAAGTAATTTTGTTTTAAGAACGTCCAATATACATAATACGAGGTCTGCGATTGGGCCCCATCGAATATTTCTATATAAACTTTGAAGATTGCTATCTTTCTAAACCTGGATTAATTTCTGGCTTTCACGTTGATTCTGACATCGAATGCACTGGTGAATTTTTATTCTTCATATAATTGCCTCACAAGTAATAGCTACTACTACACTTAGTACTCCCTCTACTTCTTAACCCCCATTCCTCTATCATTTATACTATAATACCTATTTCTTTATTACCCACAAGGGGCTAAACACAGAGGGGACAAACAAGGACAGACATAGGTATTAAGTCGATTACATCGACCCCAGTGCGTAACTGGTGCTTAATTTATCGACCCCGAAAGGATGAAAGGCAAAGTCGACGTCGGCGGAATTTGAACTCACAACGTAACGCAGACGAAATACCGCCAAGCATTTCGCCCGGTGTGCTAACGTTTCTGCCAGCTCGCCGCCTTTTTCGTCCGGCGTGCTAACGTTTCTTATTTCTTTATTGCCCACAAGGGGTTAAACATAGAAGGGACAAACAAGGACAGACAAGGGGATTAAGTCGATTACATCGACACCAGTGCGTAACTGGTACTTAATTTATCGACCCCGAATGGATGAAAGGTAAGGTCGACCTCGGCGGAATTTGAACTCAGAACGTAGCGTTAAACGGAATATCGATAAGCATTTCGCCCGGCGTGCTAACGTTTCTGACAGCTCGCCGCCTTTATACTATAATACTGTTCTCTCTCTATCCCCACTCCTACTTTCAAACTGCCTCCACTAACCACTGACCAACCTATTACTTAATTTTTTCTTTTTTCCTTTCCTTATTCTCTTTATTCTTACCTTCATGGGATTTATTCTTTATTTTTGTTTTTACTAATCGTCTTCCTTCTTTCTCATTAGTTCTTTCTTTCTCTCCTCCTCTTATCTGTCTTTTTTTCTTCTTTGTCATTCCTCTCTTCTTGTTTTGAATTTGACCAAACTAATACGCTTCCTATTTCTAGTTCAATTTAAACACAAACCTGGAATCTGCTACATTCGATATAAATTCCCTACTAGGAATGACCAACTTTAAGAGAATTTTACATTGGTTATAAACTTTACATCTGGATGGACTCATATTAAACACTGTTGGACTTTTGGATTTTGCTCAAAGGATATTGGAATAATACACATATATACCATTATGCCTATAAAACGGATTTATGAACTCAATAACCATACATACCTTATCTATTTTCTTTCCTCCACCTCACTTTCTATTTGTATCACATCGAAACTAACTATGACTTAATTTTTCCTCTCACACCGTCTCCGATGAAGGGATATTATTATTAATTAATATTCTAAAAACAGTTGTAAAACCTATCTATAAATGCTCTAATATTTATACAATCTTGTTTTTTTATGTCATTACGCAAAAGAAATTCATATATATATATATATATAATTATATATATATCTTTATAGCAATAATTCATTAGAGAATATTTTGGTAAATTTACTGTATGTTCAACCACTAAAATAGTGGGTCTTAGTGTTGAGAATGTTTTCAGAACATTTCCTTAGAAATAACGCACTTGGGATTGACCACAATGAACAGTTCAAACATGTATGAATATTTTCTGTTAAAGTGTGCATTAAACTTTTCCTGTGTTGCCTTCGAAGATGGCCTGCTGTCCTGATTTTTGCATACATAGATAGAATTGTGATGATAAATGATTTTAATATTACGTCATAATGTCTCACAAATCACTAGTGCCCCCACCCCCCAAAAAATAACAGCCAAAGTGGTGGGATCAGAACTGTGTTATTCAAAGAATTGGTGTTTAAGAAGAGGGAGGGTTGAAAGTTCTGTTAAAGTGGTGAATATCTGGTGTTACACGAGATTAATTCGATCTGAAAAAATGATGTTCAATGTAGTGTGGTGGAAAAGTCATTGTGGTATGACAGCTCTTCTCTTTTGTAAAATCTTAATAAAATCGCTTCGTCTTACCTTAACTGCAGTCATACTAAATGAGAAAAAAAAATGGACTTCTTTCCTGGTTAACAAAAATGACAAAAAGCTATGTTTGTGAATGAAAGTGCCAAATATCTCAGTTAAATACGTGTGATATTATTGGAGATTTACTTCTACAAAATATATTTACTACAAAAGAAAACTTGTTCGAGACTATTTTTTATATATATATATTTTTTTACAAAAACAAAAATATCATGAATGTTTTCTTTGTAAAACTAATCTATTTTCAAGTCACATGCAATTCCGAAATGGCAGTGAGATAATAAGAATTATGCTTGGAGTGTCTTTCTTGAATATTTTGAGAGTAACATTATAACAATTTGTATGAGCTTTCTTAGTTTCAGTGTTTCTTTTCACGTAATACAAACGTATCAACAGAATTGTATTTAAAGGATTAAAAAAAAGAGGGGGAGATAAAAAAGACATTCTTTTCATGATGGTACAAAATATATTTATAAAAGGAAAAGACAAATACGGCGAATATCATGTAGGAAACGCTTAGAACAAAAAATACTATTCGTAACAGTTCTATTCTTGTTTCGAAATATTATACAAAAACGAGCTATAAAATCGATTCGCTTCAGTGTATATTACTCTGCTAGATGTGGTCATTGTCATATATGCCGATGAGACTTGAGTATTCTTTCCTAATTTATAACAGAGATAAAACACTGTGATGTAATAATTTCATTATTGGCTTGATCGTAAAGACAGTAGAAATAGAATTTATTTTGCTTTTGAATAGGAAAAGCTCGTGAGAAATAAGAGTCGTGCACAAATAATTTTATGGGAGTAATCTTCACATTATTACACAAGTTTTATAATAATTTGCAGGAATTACATCCGTAAAAAATATTTATCATAAAAAATAATTTTATAATGATTAATTCGGATAATATAGATATATTTTTGCATAACCACATGAATATTACATCAATGCACTGAATTATATTTTCTGGTCATATGATTCTTTTTATGTATTATTTTTATGTGTGCCTATTTCTTGATGTATTACCAGTATGTATAAGCATTTATAAACATAGGATACCCAAATGCCGTAGTGCTTATCTAGTAAGGCGCAGGTTTATATGTAAATGCACATATGTCACTAAGCATAGTCATTTCACAGAGAATGATGGTTACCTGCGGTTTGATTATTGCTTTATATATATATATATATATATATATATATATATATATATATATATATATATATATATATACATATACATATATATATATATACAGAGAGAGAGAGAGAGAGAGAGAAGTGGGGGAACAGAGAGGAGGAACGAAAGAATGAAGAGTCGAACGAATGAAGTAAGCGTGAAAGGGCTGCTAGAAAGATAGAAAGGAAGAAAGAATAGAGTCGTACAAAATTGAAATAAGTATATACTTACATATAAGAGATCAAAGTGTATGTACGCCGCTATAAATTCCAGATCAAAGCCGTTACAGAGGAATCTGTAACACAAAGATGCCTCAGGGACAGAATGGCACTGAAAGAAAGGAAAATGGAAATAGAACTTCTAAAATTGAGGGCCCAAACGAATGAAAATAAACTAATGTCATTTGGAATGGATCCAGAAGACACAGAGTCCTTTTCTTCGGATCGAGTTGGGGGGGGGAGACCAAAACTGTGCGGTGGAGTGAAATTATTTGAGGAGGCCACGATAAAGCATGTAAGACTCAAAACACATCCAAGGATGAAGGTTACGATCGAGAACGTGAATGGCAATGGCATTTCGTATGCACAGTTTGCGACAGACCATGCCTCTCTTTTGTTGGGTTCAAATCCCATCCACGAAGCCATGGAGAACAAACCCCAGCCAACTATTCTGCGTATATGTCTGTGCACAGCTTTCATATATATATATATGGAGTCATATAATTTTCTTGGAACTTCTAACCATGCTCTGAGGAAACACTGGCCAATTCGTTCATTGAAGAAAGCGTAGTCAACAGATATTACGAAAGACATATAAAGTGTACTTATTCGCACTAACAGAAATAATTAATAATTCTGACTATCTCTAGTCATATGTCTTCCTATTTACATGGACTGATATCTCTCTTGATTAAATGTGCTAGGTATTTGTTTTCATAAGCATAATCTGACTTTAAAGGTTTATATGTGTATATATATGGGTGTGAGTGTGTATGTGTGTGTGTGTGCGTGTGTGTGTATGTATGTATATACATATACACACATACACACACACACACACACACACACACACACACACACACACACACACATATATATATATATATATATATATATATATAGGTCGGTAGTTTTAGCAATTTCCGTAGCCTCATCAAAAATTACTTATGATGAATATAAACATAAACGATAATGATTAATGAAAATCCCCCCGCTAGCATTGAACTGATCCGCACGCGCGCTTATAGCAAAATGAAACCATATATAAATCTTCTTCTTCCATTTAGAATGCAACATTCATAATCGAAATATAGTTGCAGTAACTTTCCAATTCGGTTTCTTATTTGCGTCATTATCATACTTGTGTAACATGTCAGCTTCAGGAAAACTTCTAATCAAATATGGAATGAGCAGTTGAGAAACGAGAGTTAGAATCGCTCGGCATTGTCATTTAAATGATCATATTTATACAAATCTTATCTTTCCTTATACACCCTCAATTATTGTTGGACACATTAGCACATGACGGACCTACAGATAAACACTGACTCTGAACGTCGATATTTCTTTATATGATCCCTTTGCTATATTTACTTGTCGCAACTTTCCTCTCCCTATATATCAAAGAAATTCGTCAAAAACACGTAGGGAAACAGCATGGGATAGAGAAAATTAAAAACTGGTTAAATTTTAAAACTTATGTGCAGAGTACGAGTTAATATCGGCTTGCAGCCAAAAAGTTGATTCGTGGGTCCTGATAATATGTATAACAAGGCGAATCAGGGATCTCTCTTGCTGTGCCGCATTTACTTCTAATCTTGAATGTGGTGGTGCAACTGAACGACATAACCAGATGATTCTGTACGATATTATAATAAAACTCAAATAGGAAAAACATGAGTCAGAAAACTAGATTTGTATTTGCTAGTTTGTTCACTTGATTTATGCATATTTTTTCATCATAGATTTACCATAGTGTGTTTAGGTTGTATTGAACCTTCCACGTATGATATGACGGGACAATAAATAACGTCTACGCATATCGTTCTACTCAAGATACAGAATACTTATAATTACACTCGACAATATGCAACACACGTCTTTACACTGCTCACCGACTCATTTTCTTTATGTAGATACACTGGTCATGATACAGAGCGAGACGGTACAAGGAGAGACAGAACAATACTGTGGGGACAAAAAACAAAGCGAATGAACGAAAAATGGATTATAATTAATGAGGATGTGATGGCTGCTTTAACCCCACTCTCAAGCAGTACCATTTAGCTCTTTTTATAACAGTTTTTATATATTTTCCCCGTTTTCCCCTTTTTAGTATCGTATTTGGTGTGTCTTTAATAAAATTACAAACGTTTACTCACGTTTTACGAGTAGATATGGTCTACAACAGGTGTTAGGTCTTCAAATTCTATCTCCACTCTCAATGGGTCTAAGTTGGTTCCAAAGCATTCTTTTAACTTTCCATTTCTCTCTTGGTCTATTACTATGCCTTTTGTATTTTCTGTGTAAAGCTCCGCTGGTAATTTTACTCTGATTACAGATTTAAATTTGGTAATTTTCCTTTCTATTGTCGTGGTCTTTGAATATGTTACCATATGCCATCTGTTTTTCCTGGGCTTTATGTCAGTTTCACTCTACCTTTTCATTTTGGGGCTTTTCGGGGATGAGTTCACTATTTCTTTTCTTTTCCTCTTCGTCACTTCTGTAAATGCCTCTTATGTTTCTTCCGTACATTTCTCGCGTGCTAGGCCTGTCACTTCGGTACTTTACTCATGTTGGTTTTCCTCACATTTACTGTCTCTCCGGGGGCACTTTATTCTAATGCGTCCCTTTTCTCCCCATTGATAGCAGATTGGTGATGAAAGAGATGAAAGAGGCAGTGATATAAGAGATGAAAGAGGCAGTGGTATACGAAGTGAGAAAGGAGGAAGAAAAAAGGCGAAATGTACATTGCAGTCAAGAGGGACAGTGCCTGAGATGGGAGAAATATGTGATCAACCGCAGAATATCATGGAAGGAACTTTGGGCTTGGGAACAAGCAAGAACATCCTTCCTGATTAAGTCTATCTTCGACGTTCTACCCTCACCGGCGAACTTAGTCCAGGGGAACATAAAAACAACCGACGAGTGTAGATGCGGAGAGAAAGCAAAAGTTAGAAATCTTCTGTCAGGTTGCAGACTAGCACTTGAAAGGTATACATGGCGGCATAATCAAGTCATCGGCGTGATAAGCACAGCACTCAAGGATAAGATCGAGAAGTACAATAGGGGAGAATACCCAAAAGTAGAAAAGCGCAGGAGAGTATACTTCCACAAGGAGGGAAAGGTTATAAAACCAGGCCTACAAGTAAAGTATACGAGATAGACGAAAGATGGAAGGGATACTGGGAGGTGGCCACGGACTTGGAAAGACAAGTAATATTTCCACTAATAAAAACAACAAAAAGACCGGATTTAGTTCTTTGGAACAGAGACCGGAGAATGGGAATTTTACTAGAACTGACAGTAAATTGGGAAGAGAACATCAGCAATGCAGAGGAACGAAAGGAGAAGAGGTATGAAAAGCTAATCGAAGAATGCAGAGAACAGGGATGGAATGTCGAATATTATCACCTGGCAGTGGGGGATAGAGGCTTCATTGAAAAGAAAATGACAACGCTTTTCAAAAAAAGATTTGTTTTTTCTAGCTCCGAGCTGCGTAAACTAATAAGGAGAGTACAGGAGGCGGTCGAAAACGCCAGCTTCTCTATATGGCTGAAGCGGGAAGACCGAAAATGGCTTGAAAGTCAAACACACCGACGGGAAATAACATCATTTGGTGAGACAAGCTGACTGACAGGTGACGGTCGTTTAGAAAAAGCGTGGGCTAAAACTACGCGCCTTCATTAGTCAGTTAAGGTGAGACAGTGTTACGTGACAACTTGCTGGGGCTGCCTGCTGGAGCCTATGGGCAGGTATTTAAAGGAAAAAATTTGACAAGACAGTCAGTCACCGGCTGACACTCGCTGACGATACATCGAAAAGGCCAGGGAACAGAATAAAGAAGAAGAAAGAAGACATGCACCCAACACCAGAGCTGAAAAGACCTCCGAAAGGGGGGAGCCCGCCACGTCAAAACAGTAGATGAGTAGGGGCCGAAACCGGACGTGGTTCTTCCTGATGATGTCTTGAGCTAACTGGATCCTATAAAGGAGCTGTTGTGGTAACAGACCACGAAACACGGTTGTAATTCTCCTTCCCTTTTCTCCCCATTAATAGCAGGTTGGTGGTATTCCTTCCATCACCATTTTCAACCTTACGTCCTCCGGTAGAATCACCTCTTCAGTGATTTCGTTCAAATCTTGTTGTCCGACCCGATTGACAATTTCTAGGACATATCCCCTGCTAATTAACTTTTGTAACCTTGTTACCTTTAGAATTTTGGCGTCCTCCTCGGTTTTATTCATTACGGCTGCTTCGCTCGAGAATATCAACAAATATAACAAAGTATAACAAGACTTACTTCAACCGGAATCAGAAATGATTTAACAGAACAAGCACACGGCTTTACAGCTCACCGAATCTCTCTCCACACTCTCTGGGCTTGTCCATTTATATGAAAGCAGAGTACATTAGGAGTCAACCTCCTTCCAAACAACAGTTTACAATAATATGGTTAAAATAACACACTAGCAATAAGTAAGATATTATATAAAAATAATCTAATATTATTATTAATATCATTCTATTAATTAGGTTTACATAAGTAAAACTCGTATTTTTATAGATTAAGCTTTCTGCCAAACTACTGTAATATACTAAGAATTCATCATTGACATTTGGTTTTTCTGTGCTCGGAAGGACATTAGAACGAAAATGGTATATGTTTTAGAGTAAATATTTTAAATTTAATAGTTATGATATTTTCGAAAAACATTCATAAAAGCGTAACACCTTTTCGAATTTTCAGTATTACTTTCTTTGCAACAGCCAGTGACAATTTTCTAGAAAAGCATTCTGTGAATATGCTGAAGTTTTCTTTTCAGCCCACTCTTAATCATTAAAACGCAGTTTTGCCATATTCTACATGCTGTCTGTATTCATATCTTGTATGTCATAAAATTATTGGAACATTACATCATGCGTCATGGACATAGTAATTTGAAACTACTTCAAATGATTAATATAGAAAAAAATACATAAAAGGAAATAATATGAACGTAAAATTCCCATAATCTTTTCAAGTGATATAAAATTAGAATTCAGTTACAAGTTTTGTAAGTATTCTAAGAATCTCTCTTGCGAGTATTTGTCAGTGTTGATTTGTTTTCTGTCAGAACAAGTACATCAATGCAACTTAAATATAAAATAGCGAAAATAGTTTGAAAGATATATTTTCTTCTTGAAAGGAATAATCCTTGCTAAATCAAGTCAGATCTGTTTACGAATAATAATAATAATAATAATAATAATAATAATAATAATAATAATAATAATAATAATAATAATAATAATAATAGCACTGATAATAATAATGAGGATGATGTCGACGACGACGACGACAAACTTTATTATTTAAAAATAAATCCATGTAGAAGGCAGCACAACTATTTCTTAAGGATTGCGGTCTGATACTTCGTGATTTAAAAGATTAATAGACTATATGTTTTTACATTTGCGGAAGAGTATCTAGCATGTAACTGATATGATGTTTAAAGGTTATGGAGGAGACGGAATGGTGGAATAGCCTAACCAATACGCTTAGCGAACTGGAAATAAACTATAACTGTTCTTTACATGCCATGAAAACATACTGTTGTATTTGCTCACACTGCGGTTCTGTGTAACAAAAATCATTGATAATACAGATTTTTTTACAATAAATACTTGGAATAGAAACAACAAAAAGAAGAAGGAAATATATATCAATATACAACGAATTTGCAAAAGAAGCACGAGATGATATAGAAAGTTAAATAGAAATACTTGAAATATATGAATATATAAATATAAAATATAAAAAAAGGGACGAAAATAAAGTGATACAAGAATAAAGAGTGATAGCGAAATTAACAGAGAGCGATCGAGGAATGAATATGAAAAGGAGAATTGTAATCCGAAAGCAGAGAGAAAAACAAAGAACGAATATAAAAAGAAATTTAGAAGACGTGTTAGCTCAGTAAATATGTAAGTCTGAAAGGATTATCATAGAAAAAGAAATTGCATTTGGTCTTTAGAATTTCAGAAATTATTAGATGTTCTATTAATGAAAATTAACTTGGTGATAAACAAGATTATTTCATTTATTTCGGAATAAAGCATTTTTGACACATTTAAGAAAAAAATTTATACTGTGCACAATAGGAATATCGCGTGTATTTTAATGGAGCATAAATGATTTTCCGCTAACCTTTGTGTACAGTTTTCTGAAATTAAAGTAGTTTAATATTATGATTTGTTCATTTTGATACATTTTAAAATAAATGTTCCTCAAAAAGCAAAGACGTCAAGTAAAAAATTTGTTTAATTTAAATAATTTTCATAGCTATGAATAAATAAAAGCAAAATAGATCGGTAATTTACATCTAATTCTTTCTATATATTTTGTTACCGTGACGTAATCAATACACTGAATATGTGTGCGTATATATATATATATAAATATATATATATATATGTATGTATGTATGTATGTATATATGTATGTATGCGTGTGTGTATGTATATGTATATATATATATATATATATATATATGTCTATATATATATATATATATATATATATATATATATATATATATATATATATATATATATATATATATATATATATATATATGACAGCTATAATATAAATGTATTTTCTATTTCTATTTCTATGTCTTGTTATATTTGTAATATATTATGTATAATATAACTGCTGTTGTGTAATGGTTTAATAAAGTATTCATTGGGTATTATCTGATGGTTGATGATTGATTTAGGTATATTTCTCCATTTTCCCATTTTGTATATATATATGCATACCTTACAACAATATATATAACAATTTGTTATATGTATATACATATATATATATATATATATATATATATATATATATATATATATATATATGGGTATCAGAGAGTGTGTATGTGTTTGCGTGTGAGCTTATTTAACGTCTACACACTCATATACACACACGCATACATAGATATATGAGTGGAAGTCAAAAATTATCAGCACTTGCACCAAAACCTTTAGTTTGGCCACACCGTGTGTTAAAAGATGGTCTTCTTATGGTGCGCTAACTGCGATTGAGCCCGAGCGGTCCATGTTTCTATGTAGTGTTGCAGAGTAAACATGGCCCCCCTCCGCTGGCTGTATGCACTGAGGAGGGTACACGCGTCAATGATTCAATTTCTCTGGTCTGCATTGTATCAATGGTTAGGGTTACTGAATCGAATAGTTTAAAAATGGATGGACAAGCTTGAATCACTAGGTTCAACATCCTCAAGAAATGGTTATGGAGAACCGATGAGCTACGAGCAATGAGGTCGCATGTTCTCTGCAAATGAGTAATGGTTCTGCGTACGAAATCATCGTTGACAAGCTTCATTTTCGTAAGTCTGTAAATGGGTGCCAAGTAAGCTCACTGAAGCGCAGGCGTGCAGCTAGCTGTGCGCAGACTCGTCGATACTTGCTCGTTCGCAACAACTGGGAAGGTGAGATTTTCTTCGAGAATATAGTCACTGTGAGGCCTGGATATACCACGTTAAACCTGAATTCAAAGTGCAGGGAATGGAGTGGAAGCACGCTGAATCGTCAACAAAAAATATTCAAACCTAAGATCTCTGCAGGAAATGTGATGCTAACCGTTTTTTGGGCACGCAATACATCCTATACTATTATATTATCTGCAAAAAGGAGACTACAGTCACCGGTGTAGGCTACAGTGACATGTTGGCCAACAAACTGAAACCGGATATTCGCACGAAAAGATAAGGTCTATATTCAAAGTAAGTGCTATTGTTTTACGACAATGCATACCCATGTACGGCCGCCTCCAACATTGAAAGCATTGAAAAATTGGATTTCGTGTCGCAGATCTCTCCTTTACAGACTATCACATAATTGGACCTCAGAAGATTCTTTTATAACGTCGTCGATTACCTACGGACAAAGGAATACAGGAAGTGGTTCATATATGACTGAGCGATCAGATGAAAAACTTCACCGATGTAATCAAGCAAGCGTGTGTACCTCTCAAAGAAGTGCATCGAAAGGAATGGAGATTATATCCAGAAAATAGTGTATTCAACCCATGCTTTTGTTTTAATAAATACAGAAAGAGGATTGCGTATAATTTTTTCATATTTACCCACATGTGTGTATACACACACACACACGCACGCACACACACACACACACACACACACACACACACACACACACACACACATATATATATATAGAAACAATGTTGTTCCTAAATGACTCAACGAGAGATATTCAGTAGCAACACTATAACGTAACGATTATTTGCCAACCTTATAAAGCAGTCCCGTTTAAGGGAGATTGCTTCTGTTTAGACCCGAGACACTTCTCGTGCTGACTATACTATATTTTCGAACAGGGGAGGTTAGCACCCTCACGCACCACAAAGCAGTATCTGTGGACCATACGGTTTCAGGGTTATTTTCCTTTGTCGGCGTAGATTAAATCTTTGGCTGCTAAACACCCGTTCCGAAATATACATAAATTCCTGAATGACTCAAACTGGTGCTAATGAATATCGCTCGTTGACAGATTTAAGATCAACAATCTCTCTATTCATTATACCAGTGATTGTGAGCCAATTAGAAAATCATATATATTTTCGAACGGGTGTTTAGCAGCGGCATCTGAACCAAAGATTTATTCTGTGCCAACGAAGGGTAATAGTTCTGAAACCGTATGGTCCACAGATACCGCTTTGTGTTGGATGGGGTTGCTAACCTGTTTGATCTCATTTCCCTATCTCCGACGTATTCCAAGAAACTCCATTTGCGAACTTCATTGTTCCTTCTTCAATATTAAAATATATTAGCGAATGCTCAAAAGATTCGCAAAGCCATTTACAGTCATCAATCTTCACAACGAATGACCAATTTCCTCAAATTTCTATTCAACTGTCCACTACAGCTAACATCCCAATTTCTCAGCTTGCCCTCCAACACTGAATGTCTCACCAGATAATGCAGAGGGAATAGAACCGTAACTTCTTCAAATCTTATATGTCTTTGGGTCAAAGCTGAATGGAGTTACATTTGTGCCCAATTGTCAACAACATTTCTCTTCACACACAGCAGTGCACACACATACAGACACACACACAGCAGTGCTTTTCCGCACACATTTGCACCCAAGCTTTCACACATACACACACATTCTCACTCACACACGTACATACATTTATAACTTTTAATCTTAGGTTTCTCTCTCTCTTTCTCGTTTACTAATTACAATGTGAATTAGGCTTTTCTTTCTCTATTTTTCTTTCTCTCTCTCTCTATCTTTCTCTCTCACTCTATCTCTTATTCAACTTTTAGCATATGACAGACTACTACGAGATATTTAGCGTACCGAAACTCAGTTTCTGCACACATATGACATTCTACTATTTCATCCCTATTGCATTGATTATTCTGCCTAAAAGAGAATTTCTGTGGCTCCCTCACTTCCTTTTACCGTTTTTATTCTAGGTTGCATCTTTTGTACAATACCATTATTTTAAATTTTTCAGATCTTGCAAAACTTTTACCAAGTGCATTGAATTTTCTGCTTGTCTTTGTATTCAACTCCTTGTGTTCTAGATTCAAATTTCAGAGTAAATCCTGTCTTTGCTTCTATACGACAAAACTGTTTTCCACAACCGATTTATTTGTATACACTTGCATACTAATGTGTAACGTCACCTACCTTCTGCTTGTCATCGTATGTGCGTCTTCAATATTGTTAAAGAGAAGGAGGCGAGCTGGCAGAAACGTTAGGACGCCGGGCGAAATGCGTAGCCGTATTTCGTCTGCCGTTACGTTCTGAGTTCAAATTCCGCCGAGGTCGACTTTGCCTTTCATCCTTCAGGAGTCTATAAATTAAGTACCAGTTACGCACTGGGATCGATGTAATCGACTTAATCCGTTTGCCTGTCATTGTTTGTCCCCTCTGTGTTTAGTCCCTTGTGGGTAGTAAAAAAATAGAAATTGGTAATTCGTCTGTCTTTACATTCAGAGTTCAAATTCCGCCGAGGTCGACTTTGCCTTTCATCCTTACTGGGTCGATTAAATAAGTACCAGTTACGCAGTGGTATCGATATAATCGACTTAATCCCTTTGTTTCTCATTGTTTGTCCCCATTATGTGTAGCCCCTTGTGGGCAGTAAACGAATAAGAAACGTTAGCACGCCGGGCGATATGCTTAGCGGTATTTCGTCTACCGTTACGTTCTGAGTTCAAATTCCGCCGAGATCGACATTACCATTCATTCTTTTGGGGAGGAAGGTCGATAAATTAAGTTACTTTGCCTTTCATTTTTCGGGGGCGATAAATTAAATACCGGTTGCGTACTGGGGTCGATTTACACGACTGGCCCTCTCTCCCAAAATTTCTAGTCGTGTGCCTAGAGTAGAAAAGAATAATGTTGTAGGGAATGTATGATAATGGTACAACTCTCCTACGTGACGAATGGAGTAACCAAGTCACTACAAGTAAAGAGAAGTACGTAAAGTACCAGAGTACGTAGTATGCTGTCAGCGACAGTCGATATTATCAGAATAAACGCAATTTTACCGAAAAACTTTAAGGGCGTACATATTTCTGTGAGATACCGTATGTGTTTGCGTGTGTGTATGTTTGTGAGAGTGTGTGTGTGATTGTGTGTGTGTGTGTGTCTGTGTGTCTTTGTAACATTTTCAGTATGACGGATATGAGTTAAAATAAGAAGGATAATAAACGAGTGAAGAGAAAATAGATAGTGCGTATATATTTTTTGGCAAAAATAAGCAACAATCCTGAAATAAAATATATATTTTCCCTGATAGTCTTTGACATATGTATATGCTTATGATTAATGTTGACAGGTGGTATCCTATGTGTAATGTAATATTTATTTATGTGGAAAAGGACGATAGCATTCGAAAATAGGGATCCATGATACACACATAAATATTGATGCAGTTGGTGGATCTATAGAAATCACACTTCTGATCACAATGAAATGTAAACACTCAACAGAGTCGTGTTTCGTTGACTTAAGCAAAGAGTAAAATGAATTATCTCCCTATGTGCATGAATAAATGAAAAACAAAATGAAGTATGCTCATATTACACTTTGCAGATATCTGCAGGTTTAACAGTATATGTCCAATGACAATGTGATAACATGCAGGTACTGATGAAACCGATCTAAATAAACTGATCATAATATTTGGCCATTACATAGCACTTACGTTATATCTGATTTTCTAACGCAAAGTAGCGTTAGTAGATAATACCATGAATTTCAAAGACATGTAAATAATGATGTTCGTAATCATATCTGTAATACATTATCAAAATACTTCTACTTCTCATCTCCCCTTTGCCATCCTCAACCACTTCCTTTCCCTTCCTCCTCCTGCTCCTCCTCCTCCTCCTCCTCCTCCTCCTCCTCCTACTACTACTACTACTACTACTACTACTACTACTACTACTACTACTACTACTACTACTACTATAATAATAATAATAATAATAATAATAATAATAATACTGCATTCAATGCCGTAATATTTTAAGGTGGAATTCGTCAAATATACCCACATAGATACAGTCATACGTAGTTATATATGTATATATATATTACCTATATATATCTCCCTCGATCTGCGTGTGTATACAGACACACACACACGCACATTCATATATATATATATATATATATATATATATATATATATTATGTGAAATTATGCTCAGTAGGAATAATTATAGTAGTAATAATGATATGAGAGCCAGTACAGTGACACATAATCTCAGCTCCAGCCAGGGAGTACCCACTAGGGGTATAGTTATAAGTTGTGGTTGACGGTAACAATGGGAGTAGGGTAGAGAGCCCCAATAGCATCCCCAGCATCATTTCCCGCAATAGCAGCACCACGGGCAGTAGCAATGACAGCACTCTGATAGATAGTGGAGAATCAGGGGTTATTCCTATAGTTAATAGTGACGTAGTGGAAAATAGAGTAGTAAGCGGCTGCAGGTCTCGGAACGAATATAGTGACAGGAACGCAGTTCTAATTTCAGAAACTAATCCTAGCAGAATAAGATTCACGTCGGCGAACTCCAAGATCAAAAACGCCGTCTACCAATGCAAGGTTTACACGGACTCAGATGTCTTCACTTATGTAGGGGCCTCATCCTCAAGATTGTCTTTACGTGTCTCCAACCATTACGCAACTTTTCGGGACATGAACAAGCGCCAGACCACGGGACTCAGTAAGCTAATATGGCGACTGAAGGATATGAACTTAAGCTACAGGCTGGAATGGTCAATTTTGTCGGTGGCCCTCCCATTTGATAGGGGCAGAAGGCAGTGCAACCTTTGTTTGCCAGAGGTCGGATGGTAAACGGGCTTTTACAGTCGGCTTTTCGATGCCCCCATTGGCGGCGTTACACTTATCTGGCTTTTAAATAGCGTTTATAAATAATACCGGCACCCATAGCCCTTGGTAACAAATTCTGAAATAGCCTTTAAGATATCTACGATTAACCACTGCAAGGGGAATTACTCCTGTAAGACAAACGGGGCTTGGTTTTTGCACAGCGGGGGGTTTCCTTGACAAGGCAGGCTTAGATGAACACACACACACATAAAACATAATATATATATATTTTTTTCTGCCACCCAACGGTTCTCACGGCAGTAGCCACTGACAGCCGAACGATCAAACGCACACACGTACACAAAAAATGTTTTCTACCCCTACGCCAACACACACATATATAGAACAGTATACACGCACACACGTCTCTAAGTAGATTTTTTCTCGCCCCTTATAAAACATCCAATATTCCTTAAATAGTCAGAACTTTATTCTCGGTCACAAAGAACACCTACACACCCTCACCCACATGATTGACCGATGCCTGACCCGTTAAATTCTTCAGCCACCGGTTCTCAACATACACTGATAAACAGTTTCGCCATGGGCTCTTAGGAGCATAGTTCGATTTGTTTTTGCTCCGCCTCTGTTCTGTTTTTGTTTTTCCAACGGATCTTCTATTTTCTTCCTGAAGAGAAAGACACAATATGGTCCCATTATTCAATCGGATTTTGGTAATTTGTGCCTTTCGAAACACGTGTAGAATGAAATAAAACGATTTCTGTTCAATCTGCGTTCAGCTCCATTTCTTCAATTCACCAATAATATATATATATATATATACATATATATATATATGTGTGTGTGTGTGTGTGTGTCTATATATATATATATATATATATACATATATATATATATATATATGCAAATGTGGGGATAAATAAATTAGACTGATCTATGTATAAAGTATATTAAGTAATTTATATATTGATCTAATTTAATTATCTCCACATCTGTTTCTATACCCGTTCATATATGAGCACTACGGAGAAAAATTATATAGCAGAAACACCGAGAGAGGGTGGATGGAGTGATGGAATGAGCGCCTTATGCTATTTCTAAACATGTACTCGTCGATTGATTTATGCGGAGACACAAACATTACGCAAAGTGAGTCTTCCCTTTATACATACCACAAAATATTTACTTTTTTCCCTTTAATACTGAATTAAAGTTATTATCTGAAAATATAAAGGCTCCCGTTCCCAGAATATATTCTGTATTATTTCCTAAACAATTGAAATTTTGAAGGTGGCATTAATCCGTGACTCCTTAATGCAATAACATAATTTGGCTGCTACTTGAGTTTAATTCCGTGCCTGTATGCACGCTGTCATGCTCGTATGTATAAAGGGATTATCTATAACAATCAAAAAGAATTGCTTAATCAAATAAATGGAAGTTGGTATATTTAGTTAATATTATTGTAGAGAAATTTCACGTTCTGGTCAGTAATACTTTCATATTATTTTCTGCTCTATACGTTTTTTTTTTTTTTTTTTTGTTTAAATAAGCAATTGTGGCAAATATTTCTCCGAAATTATGTTTTTTTTTTCTCGATCGGTAATGAAGGATTATAGGATCTAAAACTTTAATTCCTTCTTAATCTGAAATGTATATACCTTTGCATTCCTTGAAAATATTGTTACATTTTCTGAAATTTTAACTTTCATAATTTCATAGTTAATATCTCATTCCTGTTACATATACGATGTAATCAAGCATAGTACATCAATATGCACTGCGAGTACTCTAATTGTGAGAAATAATATTTAAACAAAAGTTGAGAGACATATGTGAATGGAATTTTACTAATAGACCTCAATTCCATTTTGTGCCCCGCCGAAATCCCCATATTTTCATATTCATTGAAGACATTTTATTTGTGAAATCTCAATAGATTACTCTTTCATTTATTAAACAGTTACTTTATAATAATAATAATAATAATAATAATAATAATAATAATAATAATAATAATAATAATAATAATAATAATGATGATGATGATGATAATAATAATAATATTAATAATAATAATAATAATAATATTATTATTATTATTATTATTATTAGTAGTAGTAGTAGTAGTAGGAGTAATATTAGTAGTAGTAGTGTGATAAAGCTACTACTACTACTACTACTACTACTACTACTTCTAATAATAATAATAATAATAATAATGATAACAATAATAATAATAATGACAAGAAGAAGGAGAGGAAGGTGAAGAAGAAGAAGAAGAGGAACAAGAAGAAGAAGAAGAAGAAGAAGAAGAAGAAGAAGAAGAAGAAGAAGAAGAAGAAGAAGAAGAAGAAGAAGAAGAAGAAGAAGAAGAAGAAGAAGGAGAGTTCCGCAGATAATGTACAGTAATTTCAACAATTTACGAAAATTTTCAATTAAAATCGTAAGTAGAGAATTCAGTTGGCCGGTATAAAGGAGTTCACGTCGGCAAATTCATACCTCCTGTATGAAGCTGAAGAAGAAAATATTGAAGGTATTGTACACCCCAGCATATGTATAGTTCATAATATCAATGTTCGCATTTCCCCAATCTTTACAGTTAACATTATAGTACCCGAAACTCCTTCAAAAATTGCTAATGTTAGGCAAAAACAAATGCCGTTCTCATCAATCAAGAAGTAGGAAAATTATTTGAAGTAGTCAGAAAGATACAGTTTAGTAATGATTAATGTCCACATACAGATAACACTTCAGAGTTCATTATACCTCACATATCAATGTTATAAACTAAAAACTGTTATCATCATGCGATGATAACTTACCAAAGTAATCACATGTGTAGTGGTACACATGTAGCTCTTTTAAACAATGAAGCAAAATAAATAAAGGCAGAATCATGGTTGAAGGTCGAATTCAAAGAGAATTTATTACAACAAACTCGGAGAAGTCATACATTTAAACAGCAATTTCTAATCATATTATCAAAGACAATGACAAAAAGAGATTGTTCGAGAGGCCTTCTGTTACCAAAATCTGTATTCACATATGCGCAGATATATTTGGCTGTGTGGTAAGAAGCTTGCTTCGCAATCTCATGCTTACAGGTTCAGTCCCATTGCGTGGCACCTTCGGCAACTATCTTCTATTATAACCGTTGCGAGTGGATTTGGTGGACGGAAACTAAAAGAAGACCGTCGTATATATATATATATATATATATATATATATATATATATATATATATATATATATATAAATTAATTGTTATCGCCATATTAATATGGCATTCTTATAGAGACTTAGTAATTTTAATATTTCTATTATATATATATATATATATATATATATGTGTGTGTGTGTGTGTGTGTGTGTGTGTGTGTGTATGTATGTGGGTGTTTGTCGGTGTTTGTACTCTCACTTCCGCCATCGCTTCACAGTCGATGCTGGTGTGTTTATGTGACCGTGACAGCGGTTCCGCAAAATTGCCCGATAGAATAAGTACTAGATTTACTAAGTTCTATTCGACTAACACACCTCAAGGCGGTGCTTCTGCATGGCCGCAGTCAAATGACAGAAACAAGTAAAGGAATAGTAGAATAAAAGAATACACACACACACACACACACACACATATATCTATATATATAAAAGTCAACTTGTGTGCCTGTGTGTGTATCTGTGTATGTGTCTGTGTGTTTAATTTCCCGGCACATCTCCTAGACAACAAATCGTAGAACCACCAAAATTGGGTCACTTAAAGTTTAGGCAAATGAAAATTGAACTGCATAATTTCTGTTCCGAAATTCATCTCACAAGTGCAAAAATCGATACTGTGTTTGTTTAAACCCTATCCCATGCATTGAATAGTGAACTTTACTCAGTCAGCTGTTTGACTTGAACTGTGTTCACCACGCGTGCAAGCATGCGTAAATTGCATGAAAAATAAAAAAAAATCAAGATATAAAAACGAATCGCCGTAAACATTGTCAAAATTCGGCAAAGAAATTAACTTTCGGGATGTAGCCTGGAGGGTTTTTTCGTATTAATCGTTTGGACTTTGTGAACACATACCAATTTTTTTCATAATATTTTTAACGCTTTGAATTAAATGTGACCATTTTGCGTTGATTCTGCTGTTTGAATCACTTCAACCAAATTTTAGCAGGCCGGATTTTTGATAATCACGATACATCGCCAGCGACTCCCTGAAACTCCTCTCTGAAATCCCCGTCGAGAAATACTGATCTAAAACAATAATTCAACAATGCAATTATTTGATCAACAACAATTTATGAAACGCTTCTACGTACTTCCTATTGAGGAAATGGAACACATAAGCGCAAAAATAGAGGGCATTAAATGCTTGATTCTAAAACCAATATAACTGAATTTTGATTGAACTTCATCCAAGTTTAGCTAATTCGCGCGTGCATAGAACGCACGAGCGCACGAGCCGGGCAATACTGCTAGTATATATGTATATATATATATATATATATATATATATATATATATATATATATATATACTCCCAGTGGGACAACAGCTTTTCCACAGTTGTGATAAAGCCAGCGATAAACTTCATAGAAAAATATTATTTTCAAGAAATTCTCATTAAGAAATTCTTCTTACATTGACAGGTGGAATTCCAACTACGATTCGTGGATCGCTACATCAACAGCTCCATTATAGAATCCACTGGTTAAGAACACCACCAGGAGGAACCACATTCAGTTTCGGCCCATATATCTCAACTGTTTTCGACGTGGTGTCTTCAGCTCTTGTGTTGAGCGCGTTTCTTCCTTATTCTTTTCCCTTTGGTTCTGTGACTTTTGGGATGTCAGCCGGCGAATAACCATCCTGCCAAATTTCCCTTTAAATACCTCCAAGTAGGATCCAGCAGCCATTGCCAGCTACCTGACACGCGACAAATGTAAGCTTTAACTGAGCAGTGGAGAGGAAGTGCACATAATTTTGGTCCTCGCCCACTCTAGACCTACCTTTCAACAGAGTCGTGTTAGTTTCAGTTCCGGCA
>NC_043004.1:61735341-61740341 GCF_006345805.1 Octopus sinensis | reverse complement strand
GTGCACGAGCGCCTGTGTGTTTGCATGAGTTGCATGTGTCTATGTGAGGAATTTAAATTTCAGGCTTGCTGCTTTTTCTCTCTTTCTTTTCCGATTCCCTACGCTATATGTATATGAGTACCTTGTTTTGCATGTTTCGGTCATTTGACTGCGGCCATATGTATATATGCAATATGTATATATATATATATATATATATATATATATATATATATATATATGATCAAATGTACAATAACAGACGATGGATAATTGTGACTTTCTTACAACAGTTTCTTAAAGATTTTCCCTATAGACGACCATGAAGATCTAGGAACGTGTACGCCAAGCAATACATAAGAAACAGCTTTAAGAAGCTGACAATTGTCCTTCATCTGTTTTGATTCATTTGATTATAATACACCAAAGAAATTTACAATTTTTCGGAGACCCTAGTGTATACCAACAATGTGCAATTCAATGTAAAGCCTGATTTGGACCTGTCCTACGCGCTACATATTTATATGGTTGATTTTCTTTGTGTACACAATCGGAATATTCTATTTGATACTTAACAACCATAGGTCTATCCAACACTACCTGGTGCACATCTTTCCAAGTACCCGATTCTGAATCTTTATTTTACCACACACACACACACACACATACACACACACACACACACACACACACACACACACACACACACACATATATATATATATATATATAGTGGTTGTATAGTGGTTGTCAACATAACGTGACAGTCCCGTAAAGGGAATCACACCATTGCTATACAGCCCTAAGAAGCATCGACGCTTCCTGTCGGCTTTGACACATTTCCTGTGTCCTTATATTTGCAAAGGGGAGGCAAGCGCCCCGATCAACTAGGACTAGCAACATGAAGACAAGCATATTTCTGGGTCTTGCCCGTCATCAGTCCAGGGTAGCGAGTCCCGCTAGCGGGGATACCTGCCACTTAGAAAAACAATGGAAAATTGTACAAGAACAAAAGAAAAAGCTTATTACCAATATCTCGTGAACATCCCTTTACTATCTATGATCTCCTAACTGAATTAATTTCTTACAAATTGATAGATTAATGTTGTTCCATTCGTTTTTCAATAATTTGGAATATTTATTCTCTTAAGCCAGCTGGAATCATGTTTTACCCTTAATGTATATTTTCATACAATCTCACACGCGCGCACATGCACATATAGGTATATGTATGCATGTCATTATTCAGTTTATATCAAGATTTCTTGCCAATAGAGAAAGAACAGGTTTCTAGCCCAGATCTAAAATTCCTTCATTGGAATTTCAACATAAAAAGGGTATTTTTGAATGTATCTATGTATGCATATGTTTAGGCATGTATGTGTGTGTATGTATTTATGTATGCATATGTTTATGTATGTATGTATATGAGTGTATGAATGTAAGTAATTATGTATGTATGTATTTATGTATGTATGGATGAATGTGTAGATTTGTATGTTTTATACGTGCATTATCATGCATATAGTTGCATATCTAGGCAAGCTCATATACATTTAAAGGATAAACTTCTGGAAAGTTCTGGAGATATTTATAGTTCCAGTGATGGATTGCTTCTGTAGTCTTTAAGTTAGCTTCCTGCTTTCTGGTTTCTAGAAGTCAAATTTCTCATGATTGGTATTTAGGCAGTGAGTTACATATCCCAGGGCCCCAATAATTACAGGTATAAACCTGAACTTGTAACACATACACACATTCGAAGCGAAAAGTCGCATATTTGTTGTGGCAGACTATTTATCGAAAATACGATGAACACTATCTCCAAATATGGAGTCATAAATATCAGCCTTGTTATATTAGTGGTTAATTAACTGAGGGAGCCTATATTCGCGATTGAATTGAGTTTCGACTGCAATTTGAATATTCCATACAAACAACATGGCTGGATGCAACATCAACAACACAATCGAGTAACTGAACGAAAACAGCAGCTAAACAGGTAAACAAATTGTTTCTAGCTGGAGTTATGATTTGAATAATGATCTACTTAACTGCTACGAAGAAGCGAAACAAAATGTATGTATGTACGTATGTATGCATGCATTATGCACGTATGTATGTGCCTCTGTCTGTCTGTCTGTCTGTCTGTATGTATGTATGTATGTATGTATGTATGTATGTATGTATGAATGGATAGATGGATGCATGGAGGGATGGATATATAAATATAAAAGGAAATTATTGCTTACAATAATATCAAATGCAGAGCTTGCGTAAAAAAGTATAATTAGGTGCAAACATTATTAATAAATAACTAAGTGTGCTACATGAAGCACTAGCACCCTAAAACTAAAAGTCACAGAACGACCATGGTCACAAATTTCCACTGATGCACATGAATTGAAATCGGAAGATTGAGCAGAAATTCTAAGCCAGTGTACCAATAACGACAAGAATCAAAAATTGAAAAGCCATGCTGGAGTGGCTGTGTGGTAAGTAGCTTGCTAACCAACCACATGGTTCCGGGTTCAGTCCAACTGCGTGGCATCTTGGGCAAGTGTCTTCTGCTATAGCCCCGAGCCGACCAATGCCTTGTGAGTGGATTTGGTAGACAGAAACTGAAAGACGCCTGTCGTATATATGTATATATATATGAGTGTGTGTGATTGTGTGTCTGTGTTTGTCCCCTAGCATTGCTTCACAACCGATGCTGGTGTGTTTACGTCCCCGTCACTTAGCGGTTCGGCAAAAGAGACCGATAGAATAAGTACTGGGCTTACAAAGAATAAGTCTCGGGGTCGAGTTGCTCGACTAAAGGCGGTGCTCCAGCATGGCCGCAGTCAAATGACTGAAACAAGTAAAAGAGTAAAGAGTATACTCGTAGCGTAAATATTTTAAAACTTTGTGGAGATGCCACCTAGTTCTCATCAGCTAGTGCTACTGACCCGAGAGTCATAGAGCATGCCTATCTCAAACAATATATGCGATTACCATTTTTAATGCCGCAGCAAATTTTGAAATATCAAATAAGTGAATATTGACATATATATATAAGGATATTATTGTTTACAATAACATCAAGTGACAAAATATGCGTAAAAACACTCAAGGTGAAAATTTATTAATTAATAATTAAGGATGCTACAAATAGCTCCAGTTAGCTTAAAATAAAGGTCAGTAGGCAACTACAACCACACATTATCACTGATATAGATTAATTGAAATCGGTGGAATGAGCAGAAATTCTAAGACGACCCTTGGTTCTCATCAACGAGTCTTACGAATATGCATGAGTTTTCAATTTACGATTCTGTTCGTGATTCGTAAGGGATGCTCAGAATTTCTGTTCTTTCTCTTATTTCTATTAATGTGTGTCAGTGAAAATGTGTGGTCGTATTCGACTTCTCTCTGCTATTTTTGCGTTCTGGTGCTATTTGTATATATATATTGAAATGCACACTGACACACACATACACAAACACACACACATACACACACATATATGTATATATATATATATATATATATATATATTATATATATAATATATATATATATATATATGAGTGTGTGTATGTGTCTGTGTTTGTCTGTGCGTGTGTATGGATATATGCAAGCAGAGATATGTATTTATATGCAACTTTGACGTTAGTTTTGTTAAGGTAGATAACCATATTCAAAGACTATCATGCAATCATATGCACAACGTTCGTCAATACAATATATCTTTGATTAATAATAATAATATTAATAATAAAAATAATAATAATGATAATAATAATAATAATAATAATAATAATAATAATAATAATAATGATAATAATAATAATAATAATAATAATAATAATAATAATAATAATAATAATAATAATAATAATAATAATAATAATAACAATAATAACAACAACAATTATATTAATAATAATATTTAAAGAACCCATATGTACTGACATTTCTTGTTGATTTTTGATCGTGCATTTCTAATTATTGATAATTACCCATAACAAAAATCAAATTTGTAATTGAATTTTTGAAGCCATGTATCTGAGATAATAAACAAACTGGTCTATAGAAAAAAAAAGAAACAATCCATCCATTCAACCAGTTAATTATGTGTATAAAATATGTACGTATGTATAAGTATACGTATAAAATAATAAAATTATATATATATACGAGGGGCGTTCAATAAGTAATGCCCCTGACCTACTTCCCCTAGCAGTAGAGCAACGACACTTGGCACAGTTATTAGTCTTTTCATACATAGGAACTACCCAGAGTTATGCATTTCTCCCATCGTTTGATACAGCTCTGGAGACCGTTTTTGTAGAAGACCCCAGCTTGGTCCTCCAACCACGACGTGACTTCAGAAATCAAGGCTGCATCATCTGGGAAACGCTTTCCTTTCAAAATCAACTTCATGGCTGGGAAGAGGGGAAAATTAGAGAGTGCAAGGGGAGGAGTTCATAGCTGCACGCCTGTGCTTCTGATCTGGCGACAAGCGAGTTGTGGACCGGAGCGTTGTCCTGCAGGAGGAGGATGCCTTTGCTGATCTTGCCCCGCCTCTTGATTTCGATAGCTTCTCTTAATTTCCTCAAAAGTGAAGCATAATAGCCTCCTGTAATTGTGGTACCCTTTGCCAGGAAATCTGTCATCACTACTCCGTCCTGGTCCCAGAAGACTGTGAGCATAACCTTGTCAGCGGAGGGCTGCACCCTTGCCTTCTTTGGAGGAGGTGAGTCACGGTGCTTTCACTGCATTGACTGGGCTTTGGTCTCTGGATCATAGTGATGGACCCAGGTTTTATCCTGTGTGATCATTCTTTTGAAAACTTTTGACTCATCTTCTTGGCACATCTCCAAATTCATCCTCGCGCACTCAACGCGTTCTTGCTTCTGGAAAGGTGTGAGCAACCTGGAAATCCATCTGGCAGACACCTTTTGCATATGCAAATGGTCAGAAATGATAGTTTCCACAGACCCGGTACTAATCTTGACCTTATGGGCTATTTGGCGAATAGT
>NC_043004.1:61720341-61732841 GCF_006345805.1 Octopus sinensis | reverse complement strand
ACCAGATCCACTCACAAGGCTTTGGTCGGCCCGAGGCAAGTAGAAGACACTTGCCCAATATGCCACGCAGTGGGACTGAACCCGGAACCATGTGGTTGGTAAACAATCTACTTAACACACGGCCACTCCTGCGCCTATGTATATATATATAATTTATTTAGAAGCAGCAGAAATTTAACAAATGTTTTCCACCTTGTTTCACATTTATGTGTTTATTCCGGTATATATATGTATGTATATATATATATATATATATATATATATATATATATATATATACATATATCAATAATACAGTGATTGTTTCTTGTCAATAACAAAAAGATTAAAAGGACTGCTATAGATGGGCTCTATTGAAAGAGACAAAAATATCAAACTAAAGTTATTGAACAAACAATACAAGATCATCCGCATAGCATTTCATATTTCGAACATTCAATTATAGAATATACATATAAACATCCCACAAGATGGAACATAATTCATCTGTACAAGCATACAAGCATATAATAATAATAATAATAATAATAATAATAATAATAATAATAATAATAATAATAAGGTACGAGAAAAAAAATTTCATCACAGTTTAGAGTTAATACTTTAGCGATTCAGAAAAATAATTTTTTTTTTAAAAAACCTTACAATACCTAGGAAGTAAACATATAATATAAAGTAATATATAAAAATATATGACCTTGCATTTGTTTGTTCAATAACTTTAGTTTGATATATATATATATATATATATATATATATATATATATATATATATATATATATATATATATATATATATGAAGAGAGATATATATACATATATAGATATATATATATATATTAAGAGAGATATATATACATATATAGATATCCATATAAACATTTTATTCATACTACTACCCCACTTAAATTAAACACTTATTGAAATAATTTAATGCTATAATAGAGTGCCATCCATTTAATAATTTATATCCATTATTCTATATTTTATTAGTATAGGTTTTTGGCAATAAATAAGTATAATTCAGAAAAACAAGCAATCGATACCGTCTGCATTTGTTCTTCCTTTCAAAACCTTCTTTTTTTAACATCCACCTTACGTGGTGTACACATACATTAGCCCGTGTTCACTCATTATAAATAACCAATATGTATTAATAGTATTACTGCCCACCTCTGTTTGCATTATAGACTAGGAATTATTTATCTTCTATAAAACACAACAATTTACAAATCTTTTCTTAATTCACAATCAAAATCATTCAAAAATATGTGAACAATTAAGTGTACTATAACTCCCATAATTTAACCTAGATAACGTAAATAACTGAGATATGTTTGGGCCAGAGATTTGCCACGTCAGTGTCTAAAGTTATAGCAGCATTGGATAGGATCTATTGAGTCATTTTAAAGTAATTTTTTGTGGTATCGTAACCGATCCAATTAAGGAGTTCCTTTGACTGCGATATATCAATGTATAGGTGGTCTACTTCGTATCCCTCGAATGAATTGTCCCTATTTCGTTTCTAAAGAGAGTGTGCTGCAACGAATTAGGTGCAGTAAATCTGATGAATATGTGGTTGTGTATGGCACATGCCCCCAATGTTGCATAGATTCTAAATCTGATGTTAAATATTGGTTGTATATTCTCTAAGTTGTGCAAATGATTAACGTTCACGTCGCCTCTGCGACTTATTAACGATAGATACATTACCGTGGTAACATTTTGTTTTGTGTCTTATCACACGAGTTATATACGAAAATCTATTGAATAGACAGCCGTGTGAGAGACCGTTTTATGAATTTTGTGAGATTCAGAATTCAATTGTATAACTGCGATATTGAATGCTTTTAACACTCTTCCTGATGCTGGACGAACATCCTTGCAACACACACAAAGAAACACAAGGTCACATTCATCATCCCATTCTGAAACACACGAATATATACACGCACAGGCGAAAAGTACAAACACGCATACGTATAGATATTAATCCATATAAATGTGTGTGTGTATATTATATATACATACACTTGCATATATTACAATTAAATAGCGTTTAAAAGTTAACATATGTTTCACTCTTATTGCAACTATCCCAAACTCTGTTTACTTATCACAGGTGCTGCCACAGTTATTCTGACCAGGTGGTTCACGAAAATTATGTCATTGCTGATGTTCAATATTTTTTAGATTAAGCAACGTTGATCTACCTTCGCTGTTTGCCACCCAGGAAGGATAAATAGATAGAAACACGCATATGGCAATCCACTGAGGCAAGCACTGTGTAGATATGGTGATTTATATCTTTCAACATAAAAAAAAGAATATTTTTCTCTTGGGTAACTGCAGTGAATTTGATTTTAGAAGTAAAAATGTGTTACAGAAATATTTTACCAAAACTAAATTTATATATATATATACATATATATATATATATATGTGTGTGTGTGTGTGTGTGTGTGTGTATGTATGTGTGTGTGCGTGAGTGTGTGTGAGAGGGAGCGGGGTAGATACAGCGATAGATAGATAAACACATACACACACACACATACACACATATATATATATCATACATACGTAAGTAATAAACATATATGTCTGTATCTGCAAATGTGTACATGCCTACTGTTGCAGATATTTCCATGTATGTAAGCATATATATACATTGGGTTGTGACAACTAAGTTTCCGACGTTTTTTCTTTTAATTTGAATTTTAAAAAAGGTTCAATAAAAGATAACAACTAATTAATCAATAATTTATTCACTCTTCTTATTTAAAACTTCTTCCCAACATTCAACAAGTTTCATCGATACTGAACAACAATCCGCGCATAGCATTTCGGAAGAGATCGAAAGAGGTGGAAATCCGTCGGTGCCAAATAAGGAGAGTACAATGAGTGTAGTAAACCAGCGGAGATTGTGGCTCGTTGATTCTTGTTGTTGTAACTTAAAGCATGCAGAACCCATGATCCATAATACTGAATATTTCTCATCAAGTGAAGATGATTATCTATAGCAGCGTGGAATCATTCCATTATCTCTGCCAGTTTTCTTGTCGTTAGACGAGAATTTTCGTATAAATGTTTGTTTAATCGCTCGTCATCGAACTCAATGGACGGCCAGAACGAGGTACGTCTTTAAGGTCAAAATTTGCATTTTTGAACTTGTGTATACCAAACAGGAGCAGTTCTTTCAGCTATGGCACCCTCTCCATACACAGCACAAATGTCGCGAGCAGCTTTTGCAGCCCTAGAACCTTGATTAAAAGCAAAAAGACGGAGGTGTCGAGATTGCTCGTTTACTTAACTTGACTTTCCATTTTTATGATCTGCAAATAGACAAAAGATTACGTAAAAGTAACTATAGAAAACAAAATAGATTCCAAAATTTAAAAACACAATAAATTCCCAAATAAAAAAAAATATATATATATATATATATATATATATATATATATATATATATATATATATATATATATATATAAATTGGTAAAACGGTAAGATAACAAAAGAAAGAAAGAGACCTCAATATTATGTAAATAGAGGAAATTTATCTATAAAATAATATGTTAAATTACTCGATAGTCAAGATAAAACTCTGAGTTTCAGATGACGAAGTGGGAATCCACAACGCCATCTCTTCGGTTATCTGGCTATTTTTCTGGGAAATAGCCAGATAACCGAAGAGATGGCGTTGTAGATTCCCACTTCGTCATCTGAAACTCAGAGTTTTATCTTGACTATCGAGTAATGTAACATATTATTTTATATATATATATATATATATATATATATATATATATATATATATATATATATATATATATATATATATATATATATACTTAGCTATGCATGTATATATCCATGCATACCGTTTGTGTATCCCTTATTATTATTAATATTATTATTATTATTATTACTATTATTATTATTATTATTATCATCATTATTATTATTATTAATATTATATTATTATTATTATTATTATTATTATTATTATTATTAGTATTGTTGTTGTTGTTGTTGTTGTTGTTATCATTATTATTATTATTATTATTAGATGTTTATAATTTTTATAACAATTATATGAAGTAATGATGTGAAAACAAATTCTTTTCCTAACCTTTCGCGCGTGTGTGTGTTTGTGCGTATATGTGTGCGCTCGCGTCTATGTGTGTCTTTTAGTATGTATATATGCATAGTTGTATAGATATACGTATATGTTTTTATGTACGTTTCGATGTATACTCGTATGCGTGTGTGTATTTTTGTGCGTATGCATATATAGAAACAGAGTCAAATTGTATTTTAATTATAAGATAATATTTTCTTTCCATTCCACTAAACAATAGTTTTCTCTCGAAAACATCTGTATTTTTATTCTCATGACACAAATGTTTTTTTTTAAATATTCGATTTGAGACGTGTTTACCTAGAATTGATAATCAATCGTTATTCATTAATTAAGCTTATTAATTTCACGAAATTTTAATGAAAACTGAGAGATGTTAATTTATATTTTATAAAGAACAATGTACACGTGAGTAGTAAAACTTAATTACATTGAGATATTTTGCCAACGCAAAGAGATGTTGCGATAGTGCTCTTTAATAATTCGATAGAATACATCAATTTTACGTGTTGCTTTCCCTATCTTCTGTAACGATATCTCCCACTTACATCGCCGATAATTCTTGTCTTTATAAGGAAATATATTTTTAGTACTTACTTTCAATATTCTTATTCTTATTTTTAGTATTAAAGCAACTGTATTTTATATTGTTTGTGTTGCTGCTTTGGAAGGTATTTTAAATCTGAAGTTTCCTTAAGATTCTTATAAAATATGCATGTTTCGAAATGTCACCAATGTAAGTCCCGTTTTCAAAATCTTTCAACGCCTTCCATAAGCGTTCACGCGTTGTACCTAGTGCATCTCTTATCACAAGTGGAGGCACATGGCCTAGTGGTTAGATTAGCGGACTCGTGGATTCGAATCTCCGACCGGGCGTGTGTTTATGAGCGAAACACCTAAGCTCCATGCGGCTCCGGCAGAAGGTAATGGCGAACTTCTGCTGACTCTTTCGCCACAACTTTCTCTCACATTTTCCTCCTGCATCTTGCAGCTAACTTGCGACGGACCGGCGTCCCGTCCTGGCGGAGCACCTATACGCCCAGGAAATCGGGAAACTGAATCTTATGAGCCAGGCATGGCTCGAGAAGGAACAAGGAACAAACATCTCTTATCACTGAGACAATTTTCATTTTAGTCTATTACAAATATTTCATCTGTCCGGGTAACTCGTCATATTTCTCAGCTCTTTCTTTTGCATGTGAATTATATTATCACATAATATATAAAATTCTTTGATCGTACACATTTTCGACGACTATAACCATAACGCTTCTTCTTGCTTCAGCATCAATGTGTTCATGCATGCGTCCTACACACTCCTATAAACATGTGTTTCTTCTATCACAGTCCCAAATTCATGTTCGCACCACATATTTACTTATTTGAACCCATACACCCGGTTAGCATCCCGAGGTTTTCCGTTACACAAACAATCGTACCTTAATGATACTCTTTCGTGCTAATATAGAATATTCACACAATAAATTAATAGTATCGTCTATTCTTCCGAGCAATCTATATTAGGTCTCTTTTGGAGATTTACGATACATTACCTAAAACAAGTTTATCCTAATAGCTTGATCCCGCGCGATTAGGATATAATTAACGGTTAGGTCTCTCACTTCAGGTCTCTACATTTCAGTGACAAACAGAGTTCTTCATATCCTACATGCTTTCTTTTGTTGCATGGAATGGCTATGCAATTCCTTCTGTATCCCGTAACATTTTAGATATTTCTAGCCGCCCAGACGATTCTTCTTTCATAACATATATTACCGTGTTGCAAAAAACACATGGCAGTGCAAAGTTGCAGAATCTGTTTCTATTAAATTTCAGGATTATTATTATTATTATTATTATTATTATTATTATTATTATTATTATTGAGTGAGAGAGCAGTGCATGCCATCAAACTGACTCTGGGGTAAAATATACGAAGCCCAGCATACCCATCATGACTACCCGTCTGATAAGGGTAAACCAGGCACATGCATCACAACCATATGTGCGCGACATCGTGATCTCATATCAAGATAAACAGCAGATGACCTTGCAGGTGGGGCCTAGTTAGAATTTTCTTCAGGTCGAGTAGCCCATCGTGCTCAAAAGGTCCCTGAATAAGGGTTGCTTTAGGATGTTGAACGAAATACCCATGTTTCCAGAGGTGAATTATTCAAACTCCAAAGAATCCATCTCAACACATGGCTATGATGCTCCCCCACTACTTCTGTTTGTGATCAGAGATGCACATATCGTCAGCCACTAAGGGACATGCTCAACTGGTTAAGGTCAAACAACTGACAAGCAAATCTGTGGTATTGAGCAGAATATTTGCTGTAGCCCATCTTTTATACCAAGACAAAACAATGTACATGATGACACTTCCAATTAGTTAAGATCAGAAGCCATGAGAGCCACTGCCTGGTACTGCATCAGGGCATTTATTATTATTATTATTATTATTATTATTATTATTATTATTATTATTATTATTATTATTATTATTATTATTATTTTATGATTGACTTTTGCTTAACCTTTGTAACAAGTTGGAAACCTCAGGAAACAAGTTGGATGTCCATGTTGGTGCTATGCCTAGGGTGCCATATATTTGGTTTTCTACATAGTGTTGTTCTAGAGAATGTTTAAGAAACCACGAGAAAAGTATGTTTGTTTTTAAACTTGAGATGACATAGAAAGAATTTTGCGTAGGATATGAGCAGCTCCCATGAGCATTATCTTTTGAATTTCTGTAATTTTTGCGTTTCCTTGTATCTGAGACAGGTAGCAATCAGCCTCTTTTGGTATTATTCCCAGGGCACCTATGATAACAGTATTCTTTTAGTATTCAGGTTCAACATTTTGCTAATTTCTATTTCAAGATCTTTATATTTGCTCAGTTTTTAGTAGGCCTTTCTCTTAAAGAAACTTTGTAATTTGTTGGTATTGATACAACGATTAGAAGGCATTTTTTTCTTGGGTATCTCTGACAACTATATCCTGCACATTAGCCCTGATTTCTCTGTGTGTATTGGTATATCCGAAAGTGTGGTTTCTTTCTCATTTTCTGTAACCGTTTCTGGTGTGACTGAAACGTATTTTCCTGTTGATATTCCATAGTGTTCCCATAGCTTACAATGTATATAGGTTCCAGCACTCTCATGTATGTAAATATATTCCTTCTTAGCCAGAACTGGGCAGCCTGAGCAAACATGATTTCTTGCTTCTTTTCCACCACCACCTATTCTGCAATTACTTATATTTCTCTTCAGTAAGTCTGATAGGTGTTTTCTGGTGGGAAGGCTTTGATCTTGTTCTGCAATTAAAAAATACTTCAGTCTCTGATTTGGGTGTTGAGCTTCCCGTCCATTGTTGGAATTTTGATTTGTCTATTTCTTTTCTGTTTAGTTTAAACCAATATTTACCATGTATGAGCCTTTCTAGCTATCATTTTAGCATGATCTGCTGCTGTTCCAAATTTAATTTGGATTTCAGTTGTTTTACTGTTCTAGTTGTTCCTTTCTTCTTCATAGTTGTTAGGTACTATGACTTCTTTTTGGATTTTCAGTTTCCTTAAAAAAACAGAAAGTAGTGTGTTGTTTTGTTCGTGTGTTTTGAGGTTGTTAGTAACAGTTTTCCCTGCTTCTGAAGTAGGTATTTCTGTAATCCTATAATGGTTATTTGGTAATATTTTTCTACCACCTTTGATACATTGTTATGTATAACCTTTCTATGTCATATTTTGGGTAGTGCATCGTAAATCCTCTCATATTTTCCTCTTTTCCTTTCAATTTTGATTAGTTCATTAAAAGTCCAGTTAAGAATATTGCAACTGTAACCTATAACTAGGACGGCCAGAGTGTTGATAGTTATTATCTTAATTTTCGCTTTGAGCTCTGTTTTTACCATTACTGTAATTTGTCTATAGTATTCCTTTCTCGTCTTCTCTTTCATTTGTATTTTATCGTATCTAGTTCATTGATTGCTAAGTATTTGTATCTCTGGCATTAGCCCAATTCTCTTATTTCAGTTGCTTAATCTAGAGTTCTATTGTAACTCTTAACTAGATTTCCCCCTTTTCAATGTTGCATTGGCCCATTTTCCGAAGCTAAATTCTATGTTAATTACTTCGGTAAATCCATGCAGCTGTTTGCAGCTGTTTATATTTTGCAACATAAAGCTTTAAATCGTCCGTATAAAAGAGATGGCTGATTGTTTTGCCGTAACAGTTATATCCACATCCAGTACTCTTTACCATGTCAGATAACAGTGTCAGTGGGAAGCAGAAAATGAGTGGAGAGAGCGTGTCTCTCTGGAATATTATCGTTATTATATAACTGCCCAATATTTGGTAGAATGACATAAATTTCTACTGCATCACCTGCTACACCTCCGTGTTGCTGAGGGTGTGTGCAGTATTGTGTATTCTTGTCAGCTGTTGGGAGTGTGCGAGCTCTTCATGGTACTGTTTTGTGCTAGATTTTTTACTTTGAGGTTTGGTGCTGTTTTTGGTTGTGTTATTACTTATATTGTGTTTTGAGTACGTGATGCTTCGTATTTTCTGGCTTGCCGATGGTGGGAGTTATTTCATTGGGTAAATACTATATAGAATGTGTCTTGCATTTTCCAGTTGTCTTGTTTAGGATGTATTATTTGATTAATAGTGTCATACGTAGGATACGGGCTGTTCCTGGGAGGCTATTTTTGGACAGGGAGCAGTGTCGAGGATCCATGTATAGGTTCTAAATGTTTCTTCATATGATTTTTTATCGTGCCCATTGCTCCAGTTACTATAACAATTGGTTTTACCTTCATGCCCCACATTCCCAATACTTCAATTTCGTTGTCTTTGTACTATGCAAACTTATCCCCACTTTCTTTTGATATTATCATCAGAAAGGACTGCAAAATCTATCACTCAGCAAATGTTTTTGTCTTCAATCCTCGACTATTATGTCAGAGCGATTACCCTTATTTCTTCGTCGGTTTAAACCGGCATATCGCCGATGATAGTAGCCAGATCGTTGTCTTGTACCTTGCTTGGCTCATGCTTATACTACCTACTGTCAGTTTTGATGTTTTAATGTTGGTATATTGCCCATTGGATATAACTGCTTACTTTGCCGTGTCTGTATACATATTCATACTTGGCAAGGTGTGGGTTACTGTCTGATTTTGCTTGTTGCAATTTCTGCTTTTGCTGTTCATACATGTTTTCTTTATTTTGCTTTTATAATTGTTTGTCAGGCATTGGTCTTATGCACAGCATTTGAAACATAGTTGCCTTTTACTTTATTATTATTATTGTTATTATTATTATTATTATTATTATTATTATTATTATTATTATTATCATTATTATTATTATTATTATTATTATTATTATTATTATTATCATTATTATTATTATTATTATTATTATTATTATTATTATTATTATTATTATTATTATCATCATTCAGTAGTCTTATGTTTATAGCATGCTTTCACTTCACTACCGAGCGCAGCTTTGTGTGCCTTGGGTATGTGCTGTGATTTGTTGTGATGCTCTGATGGTTATTGTATGGAAAGTGTTCTGCGTAGGATGTGTGCAGTGCATAGCAGTGACATTTTCTGTATGTTATATGTGTTTGTAAGTCCCGGTGTTTTTGTTATGTATTTGTCTGAATATTTTTTTATCATGCCTAATGCACCTATTATGATAGGAATTGTTTCTGTTTTTAGATTCCACATTCTGGTTACCTCTATTTCCAGGTCTTTGTATTTTGAAAGTTTCTCTATTTCTTTCAGAGACACGTTGTCATCTGCTGGTATTGATACATCAATTAGGAAGCATTTTTTTCTTCAAGATCTCTGACAACTATATCTGGTCTGTTGGCCTTAATTTCTCTATCTTTACAGCCATATGAGCCTTTGCGGCATCCTTTGTGCCCTTCTGGAAACAGGTTGTTTTCGTCCAGATGCTTGTTTAATCTTTGTGATATCACTGCAGTAAATGCTTTGTACATTGTAGGGAGACAGGTTATTGGTCTGTAGTTTTCTGGTTTTCCTGTCTCAATGGATTTGGGAATTAAAATGGTTTTCCCCTTCGTGAGCCATTCAGGCATTGTTTCTGGCTCTGCCAGTATGTTGTTAAAGTTTTCAGCCAACTTTTTGTGCATTCCTGTTAGATATTTCAACCAGAAGTTGGGGATCTTGTCATGCTCAGGTGCCTTCCAGTTGTTATGGGGGTCCAATGTTGCTCAGATGCTATGCTTGTTGTTTTAATACTCTTTTTTTTTTGGTTGTTCATTCGCCGACCATATTCCTTTCCAGAATTCTTCCACTTCTTCTGCCGTTGGTGCTGCACTGATGCCTATTTTATTTTTCCCAAGTTCTTGGTAGAACTTTTGGGGGTTGGAGTGGAACTGTTTGTTTTGTTGAAAGAAACTTTGGCGTTTCTCATAGCGGCGGATCCTTTGTGCTCTGGCAAGGATATCTTGCTTTAGCTTTTCTGTTATCTCAGGTAAATCTTTTTCTTTGATGTTGTATTTGCGCAGTATTTTTGTTTTCTTTTTGTTACTTAGTAGCGTTGATTGTCTACTGATTTCGTTAAGAATCGACAAATCTTTTCTCATTTTTTGCATTTTCTTTTGGATTTTATTTATCCACAGGGTTTGTTTGGGTGATGGTACACCTGTTTGGATGGGTTTGAGCGAGAATCCAGCTTCTTTTGTGGCTGTAGTGGCTGCTGCATATACTAAGTCATTTAGCTCTGTGATATCCCTATTTGTTTCAGTGGCTATTAGTTCTGTGATGGCTACGTTTATGCTGTTTATAATTGATGTTGTTGTTTTGTCTATTTTGATCTTTGAGAGGTATGGTCGGTCGTCCATCTTGAGATTTGTGTTTTTCAGTTCTTTGATTAATCTACTTTTTATAGTATTATAATCATTAGGCTCCCTTTCGTGGTTTCCAGGTTTTAGATTTGTGTCGCTTTCTTTCTCGTTCGTATGTTTGTCTGTTGTGTTTTGGCTTGTTGCTTGTCGTGCATTATTATGCATCCTTACGGTCTGGTTTTGCTGTTTTTTGTTTACATCGTTTTTGTTGGGAATGTTACGTTTGTCTTCGTGTTTTACTATCTCAGTGTTCATATTATTTGACATTGTTGTGTGGCTTCTATCTAGATTTTCCTGATGTATTCTTTCTTTTAAATGTTCTATTTCTATTTCTGATTTTTGTTGCGTTGAGAATATATCTTCGTTCGTTAGCTAGTTTATTAGGGTTCATTGCTGTATCCAAGTCTTTATTTATGTTATTTTTCTTCCATATTTTATATGTATATGTTGTGTTTTCGTTCTTTGGGTAGAGCACTGCTGTAAAGTAAGCGTGTAGGATTGAAATATATTCCTCACGTGTCCATTAATGCATTTTTGGTTTTATTTGCGGGACATGAAGAACAACGTCCGGCCCCTTATTTTGACTGTCGTCATTTTCGTAGGATACCGGTCCTTTAATTTCTGTTGTCACACTGTTTTGCACGTGTAGTCTTTCGTACTTTCTGTGTAACAGGTTCAAAGTCGGCACTTCCCGATTGTTATTCTTGGGTTGGATAATATCGTTGTTATTTAATTTCTTCGTAGTCTTTTTGTACAAGGTGTTTGGGGCCAGAGATGATCTGGTGATGATGGATCGTAATATATTAATCATGTTTACATGTTGTGATGTGTGAGAGGTGGAGATGATTTCGCGTTAAAATACATAATTTCGTTTGGAAAATAGTAATACATTTCAATGACTATTACTTACTCAGATATAGTCCAATCGTTTGTCAGTTATTTTTTGGCTCCATGCAATGCCTTTGTTTCCGATGTTTGTGGATAGATTTCGGAGCAATGTTTTATCGCTCTCACATGATAAACGTCCCCGGTGTTCTCTTCGTTAAACGTCCTCGGTGTTCTCTTATTATTATTATTATTAATATTTTTATTATTATTATTATTATTATTATTATTATTATTATCATTATTATTATTATTATTATTATTATTATTATTATTATTATTAATATCTATTATTATTATCATTTTCATTATTATTATTATCATTATTATTATTATTATTATTATTAATATCTATTATTATTATTATCATTTTCATTATCATTAGTATTATTATTATTATTATTATTATTATTATTATTATTATTATTATTATTATTATTATTATCTATTATTATTATCATTATCATTATTATTATTATTATTATTATTATTATTATCATCAGTATTGTTCTAGCTGCTGCTTTTGTTATTGTTTTTGTCGTTTTTGTTGCTGTTATTTACTTCATTTATGTTTAATAAAATATATCCTCCAAAA
>NC_043004.1:61692841-61712841 GCF_006345805.1 Octopus sinensis | reverse complement strand
TATATATATATATATATATATATATATATATATATATATATATATATATATATATATATATATATATATACACGCATACGCACACATACAACAGGTGTATGTGTGTGTAAGCGTATGACTATCTTCTTTCAGTTTCCGTCTACCAAATCCACTTGAACTTATTTTAGAAGTCACTAGTCATTCGGAGTGCATGCAGTATCTTGTGGTTGGGAAGTAAATTTCTTACTACACACCCACGTCTGAAGTATACACACATATACATACATGTATATATATATATGTGTATGTGTGCGTTTGTGTATATATGTCTGGTATGTATTTATGCATGTGTGCGTGTAGTCTGTGTATATTTACATGCATATATGTTAAGTTTTCCCTGAATACATTTACGAGCAAATCATCTTGCAAATATTTGGTGTTTAAGCCTAAAGAGTCCTTCTTCGGTACCAAAAAGCTTACATATATTTTGACATACTCGCATTTGTTTCAAGCATTTTAGCGTGTCTTGTATTATTTATCTTTTGATTAATCGTGTATTCTCTTCTCATATCTTATATAAGCAATACTGCTCAGTGTGAGAGATTACTTTTAGAGTTTCTCCTAAAGACATGCATGAAATAAGCACTGATTTACCCCCATTTCTTTACTGAATTGGTGGTTACTATCTCTAGTTTTATATTGCAAACTAAATTTCTTCTGCACCGTGATAGTTAAGTTACAAAACAAATGTCTTTATTTTCAAGGAAATTGATAATACTGCCTATTTCTACAACAAACGAGGGAAATGCTTTTCTTTGTCATAAGAGTGTTACATGTAAACAGTAGCGATATCCACTCAATGATTTCATGATCAAACAAGGATCAAAATAATAATCATGGTTGGTGTAAAATGCAACACAGCTAATCTTATACGCACTTTTTGTGAAGTGGTAATGCATTGGCTCTACATGTCCTATAGGAACGCTTGAACTCAGAGCTAGCAGGCATATATATATATATATTTGCAATTCGCACACAGATACCTTAATGTCTATCGTATCAAGCAGTTCGAGGTATTTTAAGCATAAAATGTGGAAGTTAATCATGACGATTAAATACCCGTCTATGCCGCAAAAGGTCATCATATCAGTAAAATGTGTTACCTTTCTATATTTTCAATATCCGTACTATAAGAATATTGACATTCAGAGCAGCATACTATGGCTTATAAACGAGATTACTCTGTGTTTGAAGTAAATGTTGTTGCAATATGGATGTAGACATTTAAAAAAAATATGATTCTCAAAAATGATTCGAACGCATCTATCCAACAAGGCAGGGCAAAATGCAGGTAACAATAAAAATGACAGCATGCTTCGAGGTTTGCACAGTATGCAAGAAATTCCACAGAATGAACAATCGTAAAGATACAAATGAAAGAAAATGTACATTGACGTAAATTTCACAATTTCTCATACAATTTTAAAAAGTCATCAGTGAAATGTTCCTGTCAAGTTGTGAATAAAATTAAACCAGAGACTTCAGATACTTATCCGGGATTGAGGAAAGAGTTTATGCACACCAGAGTAAGCAGTCGCACAGAAAATCTCAGCATTATGTTGAATATGGATGAAAAAGAAATTAACGACGCCGATTGATGAAGTATCTGCCGTATTATTCCTAGTGTTATTAAAACACTTAGATATGTGATTACCTGCTTTAGTAACAACACTGAGAATGTCAGTTTCTCTATATCAGCTAGAACATACTTAATCAAGTTATTACAGCTACAATCCATCAAAGTGAACATCAAAGTATCTCAGACATTCGAGAATTATATCACGAAATAACTGTATAGACTCACATATACAATGCTAGCCAAACTTCCATTATTATCTTTCTTTGCACATAGATATGTTTATCCATGTTACTGTGGACAGCCGTTTACTTTTAAGCGTTACGTTCTGAGTTCAAATTCCGCCGAGGTAGACTTTGCCTTTCATCCTTTCGGGGTCGATAAATAAAAGTAACAGTTTCACACTGGGTCGATGTAATCGACTTAATCCCTTTGTCTGTCCTTGTTTGTCCTCTCTATGTTTAGCCCTTGTGGGCAATAAAGAAATATATATATATATATATATATATATATATATATATATATATATATATATATATATATATATATATATATATATATATATATATATATATATATATATATATATATGATATATATATGCAGAGTGAGAGAGAGAGGGGCAGAGAGGGAGATGACAACATTGTTATCCGACTTCCAGTCTAAGATTCGTGTTTCTACTTTTCAAACCGTTTCTTTCTCTACTTGAGAGAATGTCGAAATATTACACTAGAGAAATTCACATATTGCAAGGAAGGTTCAATTTTCATGAGCAGCTCACAAACTGCAATTTAAAAATATTATTCGCTTCGTTATTATTTCAAATCTCGTGATTTGTCACGTTATGGAAATGTTCTTCAATATACACAGATACGATCCTTGAATTCCAATGAGTGCACGGTTTTACTAATTTGCTTGAAATGTATTATTAATAGATTATTAGCCATCTCTTCTTTTGCTGTGTAACCTTTTGCCACATCATTTCAGTAACAAAGAAAATATAGTATGCGTATTAAAAATTTCGGACATAAACGAAAAAAAGTTTTGTGAACAGAATGTAACTGATATAAAATACTCGCGTGAAGGTGAATGAATTAATGTGTGATACATGTAGATAACACGAATTACTGTGATTTATTAGCCCAATTAATATTTCTGAGTCATGGTAGAATGCATGAGCATGATATATACGTGTAATACCTCTCATACATATATTCAATATATACAAGAAATGTTTAGGATTTGTCGATTCCCTAAGGGAAAGAAAGATCGATACGTATGTGACAAAGTATCTTCAATATTATGTATTTCATGATTCATTGTTGTTAGTGTTTGAGTTGAATCTGAAAACAGTGATAATTATTTTAAAAATTCAAGATGTCTCGATGTCTGTCAGCATGATGTCGTTTACCGTTACGCTTCATTTATTGCACCAAAACACCTGCAAAAAAAATATGAGCAAGGAGAAAATTGCAGAGAGCTGGCATTCTTCAGAGAAGGTTCTTAACAAATTGGTAAGTGAAGGGCCGGATGGATTAAATGCAAGTAGGGTATCACAAGATAAGCATGGTTGTGTAACTCCGTCCCAGTCTCTGGGAGTCAATGAAATTGTCAAGTTGTTGAAAGCTTTGTCATTTTTTTTTATCGGAAGTGATCTAGTAAAGGGGAAAGTAAGCCTCATAGTAGGATGAGATGGAGAGATTTTACTGAGGTTCAAAATGGTGAATTTCTATCATATAATTAGCTGTGTCTCATGAGCAGAGTTAAAACCTCTGTGCCACTAAAAATATGTTGCATAAACCTCGTATATCCACGTTAGTTTATATAGTAAGTATTACCTTAATGCGATAAAGCAATTATTGGAAGGTCTGATAGGTAAAAAAGATGGAACTACATTGGGAAGAAATTTCAGAATCGAAATAATAAGCAACACAAAATTCCTGACAAAATTATTTTACGTCTCTTACCATCTATTATTTGCATCTTTCTACTTTCTTTCTAGTCATAATCCCCGTTCCTGTTTCACAAATTCCCCGTTGCTTCTTTTTACAGATGTATTCCCTCTTAAATAGATAACTTTTTCCCTGAGTTCGAACAGAATATAGGTGACAACAAAATCGCATTATGTTTGTGAACATAACTGGCAAGATAACAACTTGCTGGGAATTTTTATCTACTAAAAACTCATCTCGTCACACCTTGTCTTATATATGATTTTTACGATATATAACTGACTTGATAAAAAGAAGCAGCCTCGCTACTAATGAGAAAACTAGAATAAAATTCTATTGTGTAAGTTTATAAAAAAAAAACCCTATTGGGAAAAATTTACAAGATACAAATGAAAAAGCTAAGGTTACCGTCATCATCTATTTATTACAATCCGTGGGTAAAGACTGTATATGCAGATTTTAATGAGACTTTTAAAAACACATTTTAAAGTGGTGAACACATTCGGTCTGTTACAGCAGAGCAAAGAATATTGAATTCTAGTGATGGATTCTCTACCCCACAAGTGTTTAGTTTATCCGCAATTTGTCTGGTGCCAACAGCAAGCAGCTGAGTATTCCAAAACCACATGTGTCAATAACATACTTCTTCGTCTCAATAAGATACACAAAGATAACTAAGCTACAAGCATTGTATGTGATGTAGTTTCCTTCCAAGAAACTCAACGATAGTAAGCAGTCGACTTCAATATTGGACGGGCTACTTTATTTAACATTCACGTAGGATGAAAAACTATGATGACACCAGAGCTTAAAGAAACTGATTTTCTCAGATGCAGAGCTGACGTTGATGATTATATGAATTTAGTGCTTCATATACTTCATCGATCAAAGGAAGATGAATAAGTTTTAGCGATTGAAAATTAGAAAACATGACGTTTATCTTACATCATGATACGCTTTATGAAGTGTTGCATTTTATGCTGCTCCACAGCTCTGGTATTCCAATAGTCTTTGCAAACAACACCCCTCGGTTTTTTCTTGTATATCCCACTACATTACCACTGCACCAGAAACTACGAAACACTGTATTTCCATGTTTTATTAAATCCAATATTTTACTTCCTTTATTGTTTTGACCACGTAGAAGCAGAGGTACATTATATACAGTATACTTATGTACCCATAGGGCTTAGTTTGAAAAAATATGCAGCGGGTATACAAATATTTTATAGATTTTCTATGCAAGATTACAATCATTAAGGAATATATATATATATATATATATATATACAATTATCTGTCTCTCTTTCTTTATCTCTCTCTTACTCTCTTTCTCAGCATATGTGTGTGCGCGCATGCGCGTCTGTGTATTGCTTAGTAAAACAGCACATGGAAATATTTGCAAGTGAACGTTATACATCCGGAATACAGAGCCAGAAATCCGGACGGGAATTATCCAGATATTTTCGCTTGTTTATTTGCCTATTTATCTTTTCACCCATGATGTGGTTTTAGGATCAGGTTTTTACTGCTATCACTAGTATGGCAGCTTGTCTTAGAAACCTTTAATTATAATTTTTCGTAATAATTATAACTTATAAGATTCTTTCTTCCCGTGCTGGCCAATTGAAATGATCGTTATTTAAAAAAAAACAGTCTTATCCATATTTAAATAGGAATTTATATACATACTTCATTTTATTCCTTGCAGTGGTATTTTGACCATATAGCAACTGGTGTTCGAATGGACAATCGAACCTTTTGTGTATATACCTACATACATATGTGAGTTTATGTGTATATTTGAGAGTATTGGTATGTTGCATATATACATATATACATACATACATCCATATATATATATATATATACGTATATATATATATATTATATATATATATGATATATATAATATATGTTTATATTTATATATTTGTAATTTTACCCCTTTTTGGTATGGCTCACTGATGGCAAAGTATATTCTATTACATTGCGAGGGATCCGGAAGTGGGATTATCCAGTAATTTTCACCCTTGTGCTTATGAGTATATGATATGATTTCAGTTTCAGGTTTTGATTGCTATCTTTAGTATGGTGGTATCTTCTCTTAGATGCCCTTAATCATAATTTATATATACACACACACACACACACACAATATATATATAATATATATATATATTATATATATATATATATATATATATATATTATATATATATACTATCTATATATAATATATAATATATATATATATATGTGTGTGTGTGTGTTGTTGTGTGTATACATACACATACGTAAATATATACAGGGTTGGTCCAAAAGTCACCGAGAGTAAATCAAATTTCCATAAGGACTTAATATTTCATTATATTTTTTCATTAGTGTTATGAATGTTTAATAAGTGAATGTTGCGAGTTAAATCACGCTGTATTTATATGCTTTTATTAAACATATTTAGTTGTTAAACGTAAATAAATCTTTGAATTAAATAGTTTTGACCTAATGCCAGGTGACTTTTCGCCAACATTGTATATATCTATATATATATGTAAAACACCTTCAGTAAAATATGACTCCGTATGAGATAAATATAGATGAGCAAATTAATCTGGTTTACTGGTTTCACATCTCAGTAAAATTTCGGCACCGTTAATTAATTTGATAACTCTTATGAAGTGCTATGATATGAGTTAACAATCTTAGAATGCTTGTCTCCACAATCTATTTCTCCCCTCCGATATTATCTTCTTCTTCTTCTTCTTCTTCTTCTTCTTCTTCTTCTTCTTCTTCTCTTCTTCTTCTCCTTCTTCTCTTCTTCTTCCTCTTCTTCTTCTCTTCCTCCTCCTCCTTCTCATCCTTTTCTTAATTTTCTTTTCCTCCCTCCTCTTCTTCTACTTCTAAGGAAAATATATATAAGTATATATATTATATTATATACACACAAACACAAACACACACACCTACACACACATATATATATATTATATATATATATATTATATATATATATATATATATATACATATATATATATACATAATTTTATAGCAAATTTCGAAGCAAATGGAAAATAAAAACCTTTACCTTGCTATATAACGGTTATACCATACTTTCGGATTACTTTATCAAATAATATCGCTTGCCATCTTTTAATAGATAATTTAGCAAGACCATATTATCGACCAGGCGAATCCTCGTCTGTAACCGGCCTAAACAACTAACTTATAATTCAGAGACAAGATAACACGTGTCCCATCATTATATGCTATAATTTTTCAAATATCGCGCGCACGCGTATTTACAGTCAGGAATAGATACAATGCCAAGTTGAAACTTCGAGAATGCTAAGAACATATTCATAATGACATATATATATATATATATATATATATATATAGGGTGGCGAATACTCGTTATAAATATCACCACCAGTGGCATAGCATGTATAAAAAGTCAATAGACCACATATCGTATTTCAAAATAGGATTGGTAGATAATATGGCTTGCTAAATTATCTATTAAAAGATGGCAAGCGATATTATTTGTAAAGTAATCCGAAACCATGGTATAAACGTTATATAGCAAGGTAAAGGTTTTTATTTTTCATTTGTTTCGAAATTTGCTATAAAATTGTGGGTCTTGGCCGTGTTGGCTGTTATTTCTAGCATGTAAAAATTCCTGTTTAAAGGGTAATTTTCTATTTGAAATACAAAATATGTTGTCTATTGACTTATATATATATATATTATATATATATATATATATATATATATATATATATATTTATATATATATATATATACCATAGACAGGGAGAGAGAGAAAGAGTTAAGATCTCAGTAAAATTCGGTGTCGTTAATGTGTGGGTACAGGACGTCACCAACTGAAATACTTAAGCAAACGTGTTAAATACGCAAACAACGAGGGGCGAAATGGTAAACAGGAGAAGTAAACCCATAGAAACGACCCTTCATGGCTGGTCGCCTTTCTATCTACTCCTCATTTCGAGCATTCAGTGACAATATGAGACTCTCGCATAAATGTATGTAGAGTCAAAGTTGGGGACAAAAAGAGGACAGTTGAGACATGCAAGGAAAATGAATGAAAACAAACGTGTAAGGTGGTTAGACCAGAACGAGCGGTAAATAGTAAACGGTAGGAGAAATATTTTCTTGGAATGAGAAAAGATAGGAGAGAGAGAAAAAAAAACACCCAGTCCCTTGAACGTCCGTGCAGGGAAAGGGAGAAGCTTACGTGAGGAAAAGAAAGATGGACGATGGTCACACGTGAGCAACGAGAGAGAGGGAAAGGAAAGCGGGAGAGAGAGAGAGAGAGAGATAGAAAACTGTAAAAGAGGGAGAAGGGAAGAAAGGAAATTAGAAAAGGACGGAGAAAGGAAACAGCACAGAGTAGAGTTGCAGCTAAAATTGGAAATGAATGCGTGGATTTCAATTAAATGATAATATAAATAATATATACGCAATTTATGTATGTATCTAAGTATGCATATGTATGTATATATATATATATAAATATAATATATATATATATATATATATATTATATATATATATATTATATATATATATATCTGTTGTGTGTCTGTATGTGTGTGAACGTATGGATGTATGTCAGTGTGTATATATATATAAATTATATATATATATATATATATATATATATATATATATATAGTAGGAGAGAGAAAGAGAGAGAGGCAGATATATAGATAGACAGATAGATAGATACGTAGATATATGCATATATATATATAAGATGGATAGATACATACATATGTACGTAACTGCATACATACACACATACGACAAACATAAACATATACAAACATATTCATGAGTACGCGTCTTAATTACAAGTAAGCAAACGTTTAACTAGCGAGTGGTATTCAATTTCACGACTGATTGAAGTAATTAAGATTAGTCGAAGAGACTTCATTTGGGTTTGCTTTAGTAGAGAGACGATCAAAAAAGGAGGTATACTCGGATGTCTTCAAACTTTTGAAAGAGAGAGCACGATGTAAGAAAACATTGACAAACGGAAAATATGTCTGCTCACGATTCGTATAATACGTATTGTTTTTACTACTTAAGCAAACGGTTAAAGAGTGATATAAGTTTGTGTGCCAACTTACCTATTTCGCTCTTCTGTGTATACCTGTATACATATAAACACACAACGAACCGAACACCCCCGCATGCACCTACAGTAACAAACAGGCACACACACACACACACGCATGCGTATAAGGCCATGCAAACACACACGGACACGCACACACATGCAAACACAGAGAGACATACACATGCACGCAGTGAGAGAGAAAGAGACAGCCAAAAAAGAGATAGAGATAGATAGATAGAGAGAGAGAGAGAGAGAGAGAGAGAGAGAGACGCACACATACACATACACGCACAAACAAAGAAACAGACAATACCTCACAAATATCATACGAAGATCAAATATCAAAATATGAAAAGATAAAATAATTTAATTGTGAATACTTCTACCATCACGCTAAGTGAAATTGAGAAAGCCGTTATATTTCAGACAGATTTCCTTCCGATAACAGTAAAAGGAAGACAGATTTAGAAAGTCTTTGGTGGGGGACGGGGAATAGGAAGAACATAAAGTGAAAACAAATTAAGCAGAAAATTGCGATGCCGGCAATATGGAGCGTTTCAATACAAAAGAGAGTATACAAGGACACATATGTATGTTTATACGTGACTGGGTTTGTTTGTGTATATATGTGTTGTGAATAGGAAAGTATATTGTGTTGGCGTGTCATATAGTGCGTATGTGTTTATGTATGTTTCTTATACATTCATGCCGGGCATGCTTGTGTGTGTACGTGTGATGCACATTCTTGCATGCAATTGAGGATACAAATGTGTGTTTGCATATTGCATTTTCAGTGTGTCCGCGTACCTACATTGCAGAACGATATCTACTGCAAGGCGAAAGAAGTGTTGTTATGTACATATATGGACATATATATGTGGATGTATATATATCTCTCTCTCTCTCTTCTCTCTCTCTCTCTATATATATATATATATATATATATATATATTATATATATATATATATATATATAATTATTATATTATTGAGGAAATACAATCCAAAATTACACTGGAAAAAAATTCAATTTAGAAATACTAAATGTATTTTTAATTGTCCATTTGAATTGCAAAAGGGTGTTTTTTAATTTATTTATATATATATATATATATCTTATATATATATATATATATATAATATGTAGGTCCGGGGGTAAATAAGGTACTCAATACATAGCAGAGTAAAATTAATTTATATATAGAAGGAGCTTCTACAGGACTAGAACTGTTTCATTCAAGAGAAATCTTCAGGAAGCTCCTGAAGATTTCTCTGGAATGATGAAACGTTCTAGTCCTGTAGAAGCCCTCCTTCTATATAATAAAATATATATATATATATATATATATATATATATTGTGTGTGTGGTTGTGTGTGTGTGGGTGTGTGTGTGGTGTGTGTGTGTGTGTGTGCGTGTGTGTGTGTGTGTGTGAGTGTGTGTGTGTCTGTACAGAATGTTTCAAATAAAACATTAGCAATTTCTTCTAGTTTGTGTAATGCAGACTTGGAGGGGTGGTCAAGAATCTCGCTTTACAGCCAGATTCACACACTGCACTAGTTCGAGCCGGTGACTTCTATAGTACCAAGCTGACATTTAACTCACAAATGGAACGTTGTGGAATCCTTTTGTTTTTTCTGTCTGTCTATCTATTGAAATAATGTGGCAAAAGGTTAGCCAGCAACAAAAGAGATGGCTAATAAATTATTAATAATACATTTCAAGTATATGTATGTATGAATGTTTGTATGTAGGTATGTATATGTGTGTGTTGTGTGATGAGAGAGAGAGAGAGAGAGAGAGAGAGAGAGTGTGTGTGTCTGTATCGCCGCTTGACATGTGATGTTGAATTTCTTTCCTCCATCATAATTTAATACGTTGGCATTAGAAACCGATAGAGTATTAAGCTGACTTTAAAAACACTGGGGACGATTTTCTCGGCTAAATGCTACAAGGCAGTGTCCTACTATGACTGCATACCAATAATTTAATCAAGCCCAAAATAATTGATAAAACATACGTGGCAAGAGTTCGTTCAGATATATACGTAGCCTGTATAATTTTACTCCATTTGACGCCTTATATAACTGTATCAAATGAATTTGCTCATTCCTTACACAAACGTCCGTCGTGTTTTGGGGATTTCTTGTTAGGTAAACGACGAATAATTGTGTATTCCATTCTATGGAGACAATGAAGGAGAATGAAGTCTGAAATACCAGAACGAAATTAGCTAAATTATTTATCTGAAACACAAAATACACATCTAAGTTAGCGCAGGAAGAATATCACCTTACTCTCCCTCTCTCTATTTGTGTTGTTTGGTTTTGTTTTTTTTGGGGGGGCATAAATTCAATTTCCATTGATATTGTGTAATTAGTTTCGCTTTCTTTCTTATGAATTAGTAAAGTATTTTTCTCCAATTAGTTGATGTCAGATAATTAGAGATTATAGGTCGTCTATTGCTAAATTAAGAAACATCACTATCTCGTGTTGACCAAAATCATGTAAGTAAAAAGTTGATCTACGGGCGTTGTGTGGAATGCCTTAAAAAGAAATTATAGTTCAAAAGGCTGCCTTGTGACACGCTATGGTTCGAAATATTTTCTGGGCATTGCATGTGTGAGATGGTCTACTTGAAAATCAATTTTGGATGCCTAATTTACCAGAATAAATTCGGTGGACGCAATTATACAAACATCTGAATGCATTTATATAAACATTTCAGATGTTTTTATTAGCATTCTTTGGTCTTGATGATGTACTGAATTGTGTGGACAACTGAATAGCTCAGAAGTGCCAGAGTATTCCACAGACACTACTAAACTTAATGTTGTTCTACAGATGAACAAGTGTAATATAGTGAACATTAGGCAGAGAGATAGAGAAATAGCGACAGGAATAGAGAGTAGAGTAAAACCGATGAATTGAAACAAATGTATTAATACTTATTCATCAAGAAAGCAATTGTTAGAGATAAGAAAAAAACGTTACATGTAATTTAAATTTAGATGACACATAAACCTGAAAAGCATTTAACTGAATTTCCTTATTTGCCGACTTATTGACAGTATTATAGATAGGTATATGTGCAAACACTGAATAAGCAAAACGACGACAAACACCAACAGGAAGCAAATCTGATTGGCTACCTGTTTAATGATATATGTAGGCTATGAAAATACGTATTTTAAACAATAGGAATTCATTAACGGTTCAACTAATAATATCTGTGTATGATTTGTCAATTTATTCTCTTCTCTTTGCATTATGCAGCACTTATCTAAAGCGTATATGTTCGTCTCCTATCTACATTATATATGGTAATCATATCCTGCTATACATATCATAAATTACTAAATCTTCGCGATAGATCAATACGTAAGATTGTCGGTGTTTACTTAAACATTTATTCACGAAAGTCTGTAGAAATCATTTCTAATATAACTTTACATTTGGGATTGTAAATTCATTCGTATACATACTCGTATGCCTAAACAATCGTATACCAATATATAGCCCCATATATTCATACATATACTGTACTATGTATACACGCAAACAACCATATGTATATGTATATATACATGCATATATTACACATACATCTATATGCATTCATACATACAAACATATATATATATATATATTCATACACCCACACATATATATACATACATAAACATACACACATGCATACGCATACGCAAAGCCAAACACGCACACAGACACACACACGCAGACACACACAGACGCACACATACACACACACACACATATATACACACAATTAAAGTATTCCGAGAAACATGTAATTAATATTCATGTCACTCGATCCTTTCTACAGAAATTTATTGTTGTTTTTGTTATTGTTTTGTTGTTGTTATTGTTGTTGCTCTTTTAGCCGTTGATGTTGATGTTGTTGTTGTTGTTGTTACAACTGCATTTTGATATTATCAACGGTCATAATGTAAATGAATTTCGATTAAGATTTTATAACTTCATGTTTTTTTTTTTCTCCTTTGATTTGTGTCTGTTTACGCCATTCTGGTGACTCTGGCATCGATATCATTAACCTAATGTACACGGCTCCTGTTGATTTTTGATGCAACACTTAATTGTATTCCGTAGCAATATTGATTCGTGAAATACGTAGTATAAAGTAATATAGTAGCGCTAAAAAATGAAGCAAAAAATGTATCTGACTTCTGAAAAAAATATATAGGTTTCTGAAAAAGAAGTAGTAACAGGAGAAAAGATATATAGTACTTATTTTAATTAATGTAACATAAAAGTGTAACTATTACAGAGTGAAAACAACAGAAATCCATTTCTGAAATTATAATCAGCAGCGTGCATTAATGCATAATTCAAAAACTAGAAAAGCTGAATTTTCCCTTTTCTATTCGCATCTGTTATTGATAATAAAATGCAGTAAACGTGGTTAGATAGAAGTGTTGCTGCTGCGGGATGTCAGGAGCTAGAGCACTATAGCGAAGTTTTTGGTTTGTAGCTGTGTTTTGTAGATTTAAAGTGCTTTATATGTGTAAGGGTTTTTCAATACACATATAGTATATATTCCCATGAGTATTACGAGTTATATTTTGTTGGAGCGTGTGTTGACAATATTGAATTATACAGTTGTAAAATGTTGGGGAAGTCTACATTGACAAAGAATACACACGGACAGATTACGTGATTAATTATTACTTACATCATACCTTATGAGTAGTTAGGATATTCAGCTCATAATCTTGAAGTCGTGAGTTCAATTTCCAGTAAGACACTCTGTATCACGTTGCCAGGGTCCACCTACCTGGGAAAAATGCCCGAATTTCAAAGGAGGAGCGGTTTCGCAATTTGTGTTGCGCTGATAACTCTATTAAGTGTACAGTGACTGTGGAGTGCCACTTTTATCACATCGTGCTTGAGATTGTCTTGTTTGGGAAATTGAGCTTTTTCAAATATTGCCTTCTATAAGCATACATGCGTACATACACCCACAATATATATATATATATATATATATAAGCATGTGTATGTGTGTGTGTATGTGTGTGTGTGTGTGTGTGTGTATGTGTGTGCAGTGTGCATTTCTGTATATACACTAACTTAGAAACCTATTTATGTGGCTTGCATGCTTCTGAGTTTCCATGTATGTAAGAGAGATTCTCTTTTCGTATGTAAAGTGTTTCACAAACATTGCCAGTTCAAAAATCAGAATTTACTTTTAAATATCATCACTGAGACCTTCTGCTAAATGAATGTGATATATTTCTGTACTCTGAAATAAGTGCCTTCGTTAAAAAATCAATCAAAATGATATTTACGTTAGTGCTCCAAGATAGCCGCATTTAAATGATTGAAACTAGTGAGAAAATAGTTATTTGAATGCGATATTCTTTTACTTTCTTACTCTTTTACTTTTTTCTGTCATTTGACTGTAGCCATGCTGGAGTACCGCCTCCTTTAGTCGAGTAAATCGACCCCAGGACTTATTCTCTGTAAGCCTAGTACTTATTCAATCGGTATTTATGGGGACGCAAACACACCACCATCGGTTATCAAGCGACGTTGGAGGGACAAAAACAGACACACAAATACACACACACACACATACACGCACACACACACACACACATATATATATATATATATATATATATGAATAAAAAAATGGAGTTAACGCAGGTGTAATCAAATATTTTTACTTTCGACACATGTTTCGAAAATTACACTGATACTATTCAAAAGAATAAATGGTATAAACTATGCAATCTTCTCCTCGGGAAAGTGAAAAAAACGAAACTCGTCAATAAGACATTTTAGCAAAAAATGATGGATTTGTATAGCGATAGACAGAACGCTATTAATATTGTCATCATGAGGGTAGAAAGAATAATATTTTTTTTATAGGCGCAGGAGTGGCTGTGTGGTAAGTATCTTGCTTACCAACCAAATAGTTCCGAGGCTGTAGTAGAAGACACCTGCCCAAGGTGTCACGCAGTGGATATGAACCCGGAACTATTTGGTTGGTAAGCAAGCTACTTACCACACAGCCACTCCTGCGCCTATAAAAACAATATTATCCTTTCTACCCTCATGATGACAATATCGAATTGTGTGCGAACGTAGGATCTTTTAAAATATCCACCTGAGATATATAGTACAGGAGATAAATAATTCCGAATCCACTGTGAAGGTTCACGAATGTGAAGAGACACATTGGATAAGGCTCTACAGGATGTGTATTACTTCAAAACGAAACCAAATATGTAGACAAGATGCATACGATTTGAAAGCACGAGATCATAGGTCTATTGATTTCGGACTGGCTTACATATACAGCGAATAACGAGGAAGAAGTAAAGACGATGAGAGAGTGAAGGAAAGCTGGGATGATGGAAGATGACTAGGAGAAGATTAGTAAAAGGGGTGGAAAAGGAGTAGGGAGGTGAGGGTGACGAAGACGACGTCTTCTTACAGAACATCGTACTTCACTCTCTTCCTCTTCCCCATCACCATCAATACCGTCATCATACTTATAAGCATCCTCATCGTTGTCATCATCATGCTCGAAACCATCTGCGTCATTATTGTCTTTGGAGTTGCAGACTTCTTTTGCATCTACAGAACACCCAAGTACTATCGATGAGACGGGATGGCGGAAGAATGGTTAAGCGTATACATATCAGGGCATATATTTACGACATATTGTATGGGTGAAATCGATCGTTGCTGTAATCATATACCATTGACAATTAGACATATTACTAATAATTATTTTTTGTCAAACAAATATACGTTGTTTTCAAATACTTGGCGAAATAAAGTGTTTTGAACTTCGAATTATCACACATGAAACTGCTAATTGTTTAGGTCATACGTAATCTACTGGATACGTGCATAGTACTAGATGTTATTTAAAATTGAAAAATGTGTTGTCTCATCTAAGAACAATAAGAGATGTATAAGAGTTATAAAACCTATATAACAGATCGTTCATGCGGCCGACCGTTCTCATTAAAATGTTACGCAGATCACAGTTAAATTAAATCTTGACATTTTCAAAATAGGTAAACATTTGTCATACAAGGCTTTTGACGGGATTTGTAATTTGATTGTTTTGAATGCTGATATCTCAAATCCAACAAACGTGTACTAGATGCGTGTGTGCGTAATAGGGAGTTAGTCGGCGTTATTACCATCACAGTTTGTATTTGTCGTATTTCAGAGTGACACAAATCCGGAAGCTGTCATGTCAATGACCAGCATAAAAGTTCTGTAGTATATCAACTCAACAACCAACCATATGAGGTGTATATTGGATACATTTTGAAAATGACAATCACTAATGAACTTGTCTCTTTCGCACGTTTTGTCAGTAAAATAATATCTCTGGTATTGCAATACAAAAATACTTGTTCGCTGAAGGCAGTGTGACCGAGATAATTACAAATTTAAATCATTGCTATAATTTTAAAAAAAGGGGACACCACAAGACCTGAATTATATAAATTAATTTTTTAGTTTCCTGGATACAAAATTGTTTGTAGTAGGACTAGATCTGCTTTCAGTAAGAAATAAAATGCATAAACATTCAACGAAAGAAAAACGTCAGTAATATGGGTGTGCTATCGTATATTTCAGAAAGAACAATTTTGTTAATATGTAATTAACAATATCTGCTTTTTGATACCTAAACGAAAATTTCAATTTTCACATAAATGCTTAGTATGCCATTTAGTTCCAACATGACTCGCAGAACGAAACACTGCAATAGATGAAAGGAAAGTTTTAAGATAAGTGAGAAAATTAAAAGTGCTGCAAGAAAATGAAAATTGGACAAATATGTTTAGAAGATTTTCTTTTAATGCAGGTTCTTTTATATGTTAAATTATTTTTTAAGGAATTCTAGAGTAAAGGATGGCCGTTCAAAATAAATGTTTTCAGCCGTGAGCTTCAATAGATTGCTTTTACATCGACTTAAGTGTAATCAGTATCCTCGAAAGAGATTCAAAAGTATGATATCTTAAAAAGTAGTATTGAGTGGGTATCAGTATTTTTATTCTCTTTTTTAAATTGTTTACTGATAAACTAAAGAAAGATACATACTGTTCTGCTGCATTTTTACTTTGGTCTCATATTGCAAAAGCAAAATAAGAAGCGGAAAACTAAAGGGCGGCTGTCTTGCGATAATTAGAAGTATGTTAACGCATAAAATGGATGTTTAAACAATCAGCATTTGTTGAGATACAGTTTCTGTGGGTTTTTTTTGTTTGTGTTTTTTCAATACTGTTTGCAGGAAAAACAATCATGCTTTAATAATTTACGTTTCTAATTTATGAACACGTTCCTTTGTTTTAACATTACGCAGTAATTAAGCTAATCGCTATTGCTTTTAAACATTTGGAGCAATCGGTAAACAGAAAATATCTCAATCAATCAGTATTACCCAATATAGAGCGAAAGTTAGCTGTTTATTTGACTAGCTAGAAAGTAAGATTGGTCATCTACAGTCTTGCTTTGCCAAGATTTAACTAATCTAAGAAGTGAGATTATTGTGATGAGTATAAGTATTTTGACCGATAACTAAGTCTTTCTAAACGAAAATATTTTTCCTAATATGGAGTCACACTATGATTTGACCAATTTGATACCCGATTGTCATCAGGGGTGTTCTTCCTGGATATATTCATCCACGAATCGTTGCGGTTACGATAATTGCCATGGGTAGTTAATAAAGACTTTGCTGCCAATAGCTTTGAAACAATCGCGTACTACATATATACCTGATGAGTATGAGAGATCATAATAATGGAAATGCAATGTAAATATATGAGTTAAAACACTTTTCATCTATTGTGATGTGGTCTTGACGCTTCTAGTTATTTTATGACGTCATCATAATGCTGGAAATATAGTGTAAATCTATGACTTCAAACACTTTTCATCTCTTATGATCTGGTTTATGATTCGTCTAGTCATTTTATGACGTCACCTGTGTTTCTCATCTGCCAATGAAATATTTTGTATGCAGAATATAGGGGACGAAAGGAAAGCCAAGGAATGTGAGGTTCCTCTGAACTAGAGACAATAAGTTTGATCTTCGACGTGGGTCCACGTTTATATATTTTAATGAGAAAATACAATGTTTAAATTCTATTATTTCTGAGTTCATTTTATATCTATAGATGACAAGCCGCACACAATTTGAAGTCATAGATTTACACTATATTTCCAGCATTATGCTTGTAACACTTGTGTATTTTTTGTTGTTCTTAAGCTTTTCGAACGACAGCTCGTCGTAGATGTTTCGGGTAAACGCAGAATACTTCATATATGTCGACGGAAAAGTAAAAATGGACTTCCGAATTTAAGGATAAGTTTTGAATCGTGCATTGTCAATCGAGAAATACATTGTGTTATGATATTGCATGAAGAAAGGCAGTGCCATCAAAGCTACACATCTTAACTGTAATATCAGGCAAATTACAAAGACAGGGGACTTAATTTCGGGAACACAACACACGCACAGTATTCGACACACTTCATACATTATCCTTTGATTACTATTCACATGCTCTCACATACTCACACGCACATCTGGCGCATACGCACTAACTGTATCCCCATCTCCTGGAAAATTTTAATCAATACTATACCAAATAAAGAATACGTGATTAATAGTACAATCAAATATGTCGTTCTGGAAATAACAAATTTTATCTTAACTCCCACGTGTATATGTCAATATATTTATGTAAATAAGGTCTGCCTTATGTCTCCTATATACTGCATCCAAATCCCCGCCTTACGCACATAATTAGAAACTAATTTGGTTAGAAATATGATTTCAAATATATTTTGAAATCCCAATTTTAATAAAGTCTCTATTAAAAATGATGAGTAAATATAGAGTAGGCAAGTATGTCTTCGAACTCTCATCCAGCAAACAAAACAACCAAGCTGGAAATATTATCTGGAGATCACAGATGAGACATATTTCTTTGCTTAAGCTATTAAAACAGATTCAATATATTTGACTCTTGCAGCCAACAACAGTAATATTAAAAGTAACGTTTCAATAGTGACGCTTCTTCCCTAATACACCGAATAGGTTTTTGGTGGATATATCTAGTTGTCTTTTCGAACTTCGATAAATTTAACAGTGACGGCGAATAAAAGTTGCAAACACCTTGACTTTCATTGTTGAATTTTCATTTTATAAAATCCGAACGGAATTAGTATTTACCATATATATTATGACAGCTCAGTTGCCTCCGGACACACTGCTGCTGACTATAATATTTTAAGAACGAATATATCAGTTTATTGTTAGGTTTTGTTACTTCGACTTCCATTCTCAACATATTTTTTACAATATATAATAAAACCAGTATTTGTATTTAATGATAATTCGTTATCTATGTATCTGTCTGCGTGTCGGTCAATCTGTCTGTCTCTCTGCCTGTCTGACCGATTGTCCATCAGCTTATCTCCATCTCATTGTACACTCACACACACACACATACACACACACACACACACGCACATACACACATATATAAACTCATATACATACGCATGGTAACACGCTTATACCTGTTTCCATAAAGGCAGATAAATATACATATATATATATACATATATATATATATATATATATGTGTGTGTGTGTATATATATATGTATATTTATATGTATATATATATGTATATATATATGTATATATATATATATATATATGTATATATATATATATATATATATATATGTATATATATATATATATATGTATATATATATATATATATATATATATATATATATATACATGTGTAGAATGTAATAAAAGGAATTCTGTACAATCTTCGTTCAACTCCATTTCTTCCATTCAGTAATTATATATATATATATATATATATATATATATATGTAAATGTAAAAAAATACAAACTGGGACAAAAACGTAAAACATTAGAAGACGATACAAAAAACACGTATTCAAAGTATTCAATCTTCAGTCAAGAACCGGATCATCTTCGCAATTTCGGCTGATTAATCTTGAGATTGCTCCGATCTGGCCAGCCCCAAAGGAAAATCTAATATATATATATATAATTAAATTCGAAATGAGGGTGAAAAAATTGGATATTAATTTAATAACACCAATTTAAACACCAGTGGCCTAGCGTATAAAAGACTGAGTTTCAGTAAATAATATTAATACACAACTATAATAGAGAATCCACTATGTGGACGCTCTTACGCTAGATATAGATCCGTA
>NC_043004.1:61685341-61687841 GCF_006345805.1 Octopus sinensis | reverse complement strand
CTTCGTGTTTCTTCTTCGTCTACTACTACTACTACTACTACTACTACTACTACTACTACTACTACTACTACTACTACTATTACTACTACTACTACTACTACTACTACTACTACTACTACTACTACTACCACTACGTTTTTCTTCTAATATTTATAATCCTCTCCTCTACGTTTTCCCCTCTATTTTCTCTTTCTTCTGCTTCAAGTAATACCAGCACATTGCCTCCTGACGTATTTCTTCAGTTCTTTCTTCTTCGGTTTATTCATCTATTTCTCCTTCCTCAATATTCTTCTTCGTTTCCTAACACAATATTACCCAAAGCACACAATCTATATACTCAACTACGGAGAAATAAGCATTTATCATTAATACCTAACTACGGCATGGTTTTTGAGCTTAAGTTAATCCAACTTTGCAACGTTATGAACATATTTTTCACAAATCTCTTCTAACACGATACAGTGCTGTACACCTATTCTTGATTGAAAACATTGATAACATAATTGATTTTCTTATATTATGCAGAATTATAGTTCAGTATAATCAACGTAAAATACTTTTAGCCACGACAGTCTTGGTTCTTGCTAATAACCGTTCAATGAGAGACTATTCCACACCATTTTTCTCTTCTTCTATTGTTTCTGCTATTGTCCATCTTCTACTGTTTCACAAGAAAGATGTTTCAATGCAATCTTTAAAAAAGTAGCGTTTTAATTATATCACTGACAGAATGTCTGCATTTAAAATAATGCTTCGTTGTTTCCCGCTCCTACTAATTGGTGTCTTTTGTCAAAACTCTCTTACACTCCGCAAATTAAAACAGGCTGAATAAAAATTATATGACAATGCGAAAAGGAGCCATGTTGCTCCTCATGCAATTTGTGTCTTTGTTTGAAACCCTTTCATTCATATGCCATGTCACAATTCTTTAGGCACCATTTAGGATAACACTATGCAATTAGCGGTATATGGAGTTGTGAGATTCTGGTATCCCAATAGCCCAAATTATTTAAATAAAATTTTTGTTTGTGTTTCCCAAACGTTCCAGATGCATTTAAACTACTAACATGTTATCATTACATATTTCAATTCATATACGAAGGCAATTCAAGGAATATTACAACAGTAAATATCTTAGTGGTCGTCTTTTGGTAGAGTAGAGGGAAAAAATTCTTTCGGTTACGAATGACAATGGGATTGCACTAAAAATTTTTCCCTCCGATGCACAAGTCCGAGCAAATTGTTTATGGAAGGCCAGCAGGCGCTCATGAATACCAGCCTCCCTACTGCGCACCATCGATGTTATCAAGGCTAGGCAAAATAAATCCATTTCAATCAGTGACGTCGCAACACATTTCTACAGCTGAGAACATAGCAAACAGCTCGGTCGGGGAATCAAGCATACTCCTTCAATGTTCTGAGCCTGTCGCTCTAACCACTTATCCATGCGCATTAATTTTACAAATATATACGCTTTATGTGTATCATACCATTGCAAAGTATAAATATATTAATGTTACCCTTTAGATTACCAAGCCATTCGCCATGAAGCACGTCTGTTGTCGTTTCAGTTACTCACTCTTTTCAGAGCGTTGGCCATGAATACAAAATAGCATTCATTAAGTATTATTCCATAGAAACTTTAAATATTTTGTTATGACCTGTTTACATAGCCTGCCACATCAGGACATTTCATAAAGAACAACAAGTTTGTATTTTGGGGGAAATTAAGAATGACTGGATACTTTTAATAATAGTATGTGTTATTCCTGATTTCAGATAGCCGACTGAGAAGTAAGTTTTTATTTTTGTTCCTAGTATTGTAGGTGGATGTGAAGTTTATAGATTTTCGATGATAAACCTCTATGATAGACGTCTTCGCTTTTTTGGTAGAATGTCGATTGATTTATTTTGGTATACTCTTACTGTTGCAACCTTTTCGTAGTCATTATGGTATTCAGTATTCCTAAAAGAAAACTACAGCGGAGAAACGCCCGTAAAACATATGGTAGAATTTCATCTAGTTCCCAGTTTTTGTGGAAACTTTTTCATTTAATGCTAACTTTAAGTGCTTTAATAAATATTTGATATGCATTTGTATTTTATTTATCGTTAGTCTCTTAGAATTAATAACATTTCAACGGAATGTTTTAGTCGATTTTCTACCTGTGGTCGTGAGTACCAATTTGAAGTTCACAATTCATTTTAGATTCAGGTTCGGGCATTCATTCACTTGCAAATTATTTTCCAATATTTTCCAAAGTTATTGATAAAATGTGTGTAGCCTTACCTCTGATCTTATGCATTCTTATACATTCAGCTGGGGCGGATATCGTTCTCATCCACCTCCAGATGTTTTGCTCCGTAAATTATGTTTTGCTAATAAATGAACTCAAAATTATTTTGAAAATCATTCAAAGATCATTTTGTATGCACACAGATCAAATCTCAGTGAAACCTAACAATGAATATAGAAACTGTGATTTTTAAAAATAATTCA
>NC_043004.1:61642841-61680341 GCF_006345805.1 Octopus sinensis | reverse complement strand
TTGTTTAGCATAGAAGAAAGCTTGGAACCTTAAGCATCATAGCTAATAGCTATTCTACAGTAAATTACAGTGAAAATGTCCACGGGCATATCTTATCGCGTCAGTGTTAAAGCGAATGTTAAATTGACTTGCTAGCTTCTTAGAATTTAGTCGAGAACAAGGGTACAGTCATGCATGAATGTATATATATATATGTATGTATGTATATATATATATATATATATATATATATATATATATATATATATATATATATACCTTCATATGCCTCCGTGTGCGTGAATGTGCACGCATATGTATACAACTTGCTTAAGCTTAGATATCTATATAGACATAGACACATACACATATATATGCACAAACACCTATCTGCCTATCTCTCAACCCCTCTGCCTCTTTACACGAGCACATATATATATATACAAAGATGTATGTATGTATGTACGTATTTGTAACAAAGTCAGTTTGTTTTTCTTTCGTGCCTGAATTCTGTTGTTAAGTATATTTTCAACAATAAGAGAACGACAGATTGAATAAAATACTGTTGGTGATTGGCGATTTATAGGCATTGTTGATGTAAATTGTGAAATTAGAGATATTGAGATATCGTGTGCTATTTTGAACCATTAGGAATCTGTATTTTCAGAAACGCTGAATATACTGCCTCCGGCAATATGTAGGTGTAGTGTTGATACAAGTTGTAGGGGGAAGAATGGTGAATGTATACAGAATCTGCTCTCTTCTTCCCTCTATTTATATATATATATATATATATATATATATTATGTGAAATAGAAAGATGAATAATCTTGTAGTAGATTAATCAAAAGTTTAACCGATACCTTAGTAGCAAAAATCACAGCAGTGAACAGCACGGTTGGAGGTACAACCATCTGGCGTTGCAACCGTGCGTTGGTGCGGATAATTGAAATTAAAACATTATTGGTGAATTGAAGAAATGGAGCTGAACGCAGATTGAACAGAAATCGTTTTATTTCATTCTACACGTGTTTCGAAAGGCACAAATTACCAAAATCCGATTGAATAATGGGACCATATTGTGTCTTTCTCTTCAGGAAGAAAAAAGGAAATCCGTTGGAAAAACAAAAACAGAACAGAGGCAGAGCAAAAAACAAATCGAACTGTGCTCCTAAGAGCCCATGGCGAAACTCGCCATGGGCTCTTAGGAGCACAGTTCGATTTGTTTTTTGCTCTGCCTCTGTTCTGTTTTTGTTTTTCCAACGGATTTCCTTTTTTCTTCCTGAAGAGAAAGACACAATATGGTCCCATTATTCAATCGGATTTTGGTAATTTGTGCCTTTCGAAACACGTGTAGAATGAAATAAAACGATTTCTGTTCAATCTGCGTTCAGCTCCATTTCTTCAATTCACCAATAATGTTATATATATATATATATATATATATATATATATATATATATATATATATATATATATGTATATATATATATATATATATATATATATGTATATATATATATACATATATATATATAATGAATGAGAGAAACTGCAAATTGTTTATAGAAGAATATTTTTTCAACACACTGATCGTTTCGACATATCCACCATATGTCACTTACGAGTGGTATACAGTACAGCCATTTTTATTGAATCCTTCATTATAGGGTGCATCCCGTTAGGTGTCTCGTTTCAAATAAGATACTTCGTTACATATACTGAGTTTCACTAGTCATGTTGCGGTCTTTCGTAGATTTTAGCTATACAGTATACACATTGAATCTCATCTTAAACTGTTACAACTGCTAAATCCCTTTCAAAGAACTCAAGACTGCCTTATATCAAGGTGAAAATATTGGATCAGATCAGTGAAATAATGAGACGAAACCATTTTGTTTTATGAATAGTTGAAATTGATGATCGCATCTCTCTCACTGTCTTATCAAGAGGCCCTACGAATCAAAAGAGCAATAGCCGAGTGGGTGTTCTGAACAAAGCATTTGTACATACTCCCATTTAAGAACGATTGTTATATATACAGTACCTTTTATTTAGAAGAAGCCTTGGGATAAAATGCAACATACCCAATGATTTAACTACAATTACATCCACCTCATTCTGATGTGCAATAGGTTACAAAGGCATCAGTAGTTAAGATTTTCCTCATCAATGAAAGGAAAAGGCTGCTCATCAGTGAAGGTCTTCAATATGTAGTACAACACATCTGTGTCGCATTGTGACCCATTCTGTGCACCCGAGAAATAGGTGAGAAAGATTATAAAATCTCAAAAAGCAACCAGAACGCAAGCACATACAAACAAACATACACACACATAAACATTCAGAGACAGAAACACATACTCTCACAACACACGCTGGAAAGGAAAGTGAGACAGAAGGGGACAGAGAACAATTCTTTCCAGGTATACTTTACTTATCGTCTACGCATATTTAAGACTCAAATTTCATCTCCATTGCTTCGAAATTAAGGTGAACAGATTTATTTTTTACGCACAAAAACAATCAAGCACCCAATTAGTTCACCTCCCATCTAGGTATATACATATATTTAGTTATATATGCGTATATAAATATATACCTATATTCTGTTGAAGAGCTAGGCTCGCAAGGTAAAAGGCTTTCTCATAAGAGAAAACTACCTTTAATAGCGTCAAACTATTACACCTGTTTATTGTTTAAAGACCTTCCTTCGTTTTTTGTTTCTGTAAATTTCAACGTTATATATATATAAATGTGGTTTTGGTCGTTTTGACTGCTTCTTCTAGTGTGTAAAATATACCTATTAAAGGTACTTTTCTCTTGTTTTAAATGTAAACTATATTATATTGAGAATATGTTTTCTTTCGACTTTTTATAAATACTAGGCGACTGGTGGTGAAATTTCTATAAATATTCGCCACCCTATAAAATTTTATGAATGTGATTTCAGCATTTCCAACATCGGTTCGGCATTCCTCATATTACTGCCGACTGAAACTGCGCTTGCGCTGTGAATTTTGAAAAAGTATAACATATAATGATGAGACACGTGTTATTTGTCTCTAAAATATGTTAATTGTTAAGGCACGGTTACTGATGAAGATTCGCCTACCAAGTTATTTCATTTGCTAAAAAAAATCGGAAACCTAGATATAACCGTAAAAATATAACAAGGTTTTTTTTTTTTATTTTTCATTCTCTTCGAAAATTGTTGTTAAATGTGCTTTTGGTCATTTTGACTGTTTCTTCTAGCGCGCAAAATTTACCTGTTAAAGGTAGTTTTCCCTTTGCGTAATCTTCAAAAAAGGAAGTAAAGCAGCTGGAACTGCTTACAATATGAAAGAAACCTCTGGTGAGGAGATGAGCAGTGAGTGGTCAGATCGGAAATGATTTAAACGATTTCGCAGTGGGGACTTGAGCGTTGAAGGTAGTGAGCGGAGTGAGCAGAACTTCAAGTTAGCCAGAAAATTGTCTGCAGTCATTTGTATGCCATCCTAAAACCATAGGAGATCAACTGGAAATTGTGGGAACTTGGCTACTAATTTCTTCACCACCCAGCTTAGTCTCCAAACCTTTCTCCTACCAACTACCACCTTTTCAAGCACCTTCATGGTTTCATGAGAGAGAAGGAATTCAAATATCCAACCTATTTTGGAAGTGCGTTCAAAGAGTTCAGCAGCTCCCGAACCCCGGGAATTTATGTTACCAGCATATATAAACATGTTGTAATATATTGTGAAGTTTATTGTGAAGAATTTCAAGTTTCAAAACCGTTGCTCACTTTCTAGTTATATATATATATATATATATATATATATATATATATATATATATATATATATATATATATATGTATATATACATATATATGTATATATACATACATATATATACATATATATATATACATGCATACGTATATATAAATATCGATATATATATATATATATATATATATATATATATATATATATACGTATGTTTGTATCTATGTATGTATGAATTATTATATATGTGTTTATGTGTGCGTGTACCCATGTGTGTGAAAAATAGAAAAAGAGAGACCGAGCGAGAGTGGTGTGTGTCTTCTTGTGTCATATTCGATAAAATAGCATTTTACATGCTGTTTTAGATATCGTGCCGGAGTAAATGTGTCACGAACACGAAAATAAGCAAGTAAACATATTTAAATATAGTTGAAACACAAATGTATCCATCAGTAAAGAGATGTCTTGAAACGCAAACGTAAATCATCTACCGATATTTCAAGAATCAGTGAACAAAGAAATAAAACGGAAAGTATTTGAATGCATTGGATCGTCGTTTTCTGATGTTGCAAATAAAATGGAAATAAAGAATTTTGTTTCAGATTACGCAAAAGCACAAAACTGCATGCAATGTATAGATTATCCACGATGGACTATACTCTCAGTGCTGTATGCGTGAGTAATATACTAACGATGAGTATATAATGAAAACGGGCTAAAAGTACGTAAATGTAATATAATATACAAACGCTGCTTGCGTGTGGCTTACACACACACAAAAACACACACACACACACACACACACACACACACACACACACATATATATATATATATATATATATATATATATATATATACATATTGTTTGTAAGTGTGTGTGTGTTTGTAGAAAGGACATTTTCTATTACATACTCTCAAAAGTGTACTACTGCAAAAGTAAATTTTTGAACTCGGAAGGTTAAGAAGTAAAATTTGACATGAGCGTTATTTGAACTCAAATACTATGAGATATTGGGCTGTAAGTTAACATGCTTTAAAGTGAACAAATAATTAATACTCACACAATACTATACAGTCTTTTCTATCTGTTGGGTTGTGTAATTTATTTTCTTTCTACATATCGAAAGTGAAAAAACATATTCCTTTTCTTAAAATATATATATTTGAACGTTCTTTTTTCTATCCATTTATCTTGTAGTGATATTTTAAAAAATTCCTTTAGAATTCAACCCATTTTAAATTTCTCTGATGTCAGATTATATTTTTTCATTTCAAATAATATATGATTGATATTTTATACATTTATCTGTATCTAAATATGCTGGCACAGTGGAAACGATCGTTAATAATGTACGGTGTAATTACCTATTAAAGATGTAATTTTCTACATTTATGTTTTTGTTATGCATATGTAAATATATATGAAGTAATGATTTGATAATCGTATATACATTTGGTAGTAAGCTGTTTCAAGTCCAGCTCAGTGTCCGGGTACCAGATGTAAACAGCTGTATGGATATATATATCATGAATGAGAAATGTCATAAAGCAAATTGCAGTGCCGGACTTCTTAATGCAGAACTACTACGATCGTTTCGACTTATCATGCGCCGGTAATTTACAGTATCCATGACAACCGTTTGTGCTGCATCTCACCTGTCTGGTACCGGTGCATTGCAGGTTGAAATGATCGTAGGTATTTTGAAGTCTTGTTAATCTCATATTTTTCTCACTCATATGTATATACATATAATTAGATACACGTGTGTGTGTGTGTAAGTGCGTGTGCGTGTGGTTATGTGTATGAGTGTAAGTTCGATACTTAATGCTAATCCGCAGGTTATGGTGTTGCTCAAACTGCTGGATATTCATACATTGAAACCGAATGTATTGTTTATCACATACATATTATATAAACCTATAACACCCCTTAATCTCTTACGAATATTGTATGAAATATTACGGGTGCTGAATCCTTAATCTATATCTGGGTCCTGTTTTTGTTTGTAGTTGTTTTTTGCAAACAAGAATCACAAGCGCAGAAATATTGCATTATTTCCTTATTTTCCCGTATACTTCTATTTCCCTATATCTCTCTGTAAAAGATCATCTGCCACCAATTTCTTCATTCATCTAGTACCTTAATTTACTTTAGAGATTAAGCGAGGTTTAGTGAATATGAAAGAGAATACATCATGAGAAAATTTTAGAAGATTGACAGATTGTGTTTGTGAGATTAATAGATTAATAGATTTGTTGAGCAGGTAAAAATACATCGAGACCCCTTTCCTATTCTCACAGAAATTTCAGTTATAATGAAATGAATGTGAATAAATATAAGGGTATTAATATGCTCTCTTTGCCTTTTTAATTTCAGTGGCGTCGTAAAAGGATACACATCACAATACAGATTTTCAGGTACACACACACACACGCACACACACATACATATATATATAATATATATATAAATATATAATATATATGTATAATATATATATAAATATATAATATATATAAATATGTAATATATATATAAATATATATGTATATAATATATATATATATATATATATATATATATAATATATACTATATACTATATATATATATATATATAGGGGGAAAGAGATAGAGAAAGAGAGACATATTATTATCGATTGCATGAGATGTTCACTGTGTGTACTTTTCAAGTTGGCTTAAATATTCTATTGTATAATTAGAGCGGCCGTAAGAAGTATTTCATATATTTTTTTCAGCTCTTAATTTTTGTGTTCAGAAAACCTCCTGAGTATCAGCTACTCCGATTCTTTCCACATTTCTTATTCAGTAATTAATAAATCTCCTAGACTTCAGAATTGTTAGCCTGCAAGGCAAGTGAAACATTAGATTCTTAAGCGGAATGACTTGCAGCATTCTCTTTCCTCTCAGTATGATCTGTTTAGGCATCCTGTCAACTTTATCTTGCTAACCAAGTTAGTCATCAGGGGAATCGACAACTTTCATTTCCCTCAAAATTGCTACGTATGTGCCTTGATGACAAATCATTATTTTGCTTATAAAGTCGCTGAGTAGAGCTGGGTAGAGCTTCGATACAAATCTGTAGCGTAATTATTTTCAGTTCATTTGGTTCTAATATTAAACCTTTCTGAGATCAACCGAACATTCTGTTTCCCGAGGCCGATGAAATAACGAGTGAATGAAACGTTGAGCACAATTTTTTCCACTAGATTCTTCCACGAAAGTTTCACACTCTAGACATTTAGAATCATTTCTCTGTTAGTATTGTCTATTTTCGTTCAACTCCTAAACTTTTAACTATCACAATATATTTTTTATAATGTATAGCAGTAGTAGAAATATAAAAATGCATTGCTTAATTATTTATTTCTCAATTTATAAAATGTTAATAGAAATGTTTTGTTACAGGAATTACTCTTATTAATGAGGTGCAAATGTTGTCAAATATCTCACACTTCTTAACAAAAGTAACACATAATTTGCAATGTATAAACGCATAACAGACAAAGAACTGACATTTTAACAGCTTGGTGAGGGAACATATTTCTTGGGAAATATTGTTTAATTAACGTAATACGATGGGCATATATGTGGCCTGTATGATTTCTATTATATAAATTATTGTCAAGTCCAAAAGTGAAATTGTAATATAAAATTTTTCACAAGAGACATTAAATTCCTCATCGATATTATAAATTATATAAAGTGAAAATGTTTCATTAAATCAACAGCTGTATATTCTAGTATGATACTAAACAAAGCGAAAGCTATTTGGAACCTCATGCATTTAATACTAGCTAGAAAACGATACCTGACTAGATAAATGTATTTCTTCGTTATGGTTCCTAAAAATTAATTGCTAATACATTTTAAAATTTACTGCTCCGCTTAATTTGAAATCTTCAAAGGAAATACACGATTTAAATTCTATACAACAGTAAACAATATATTATGTAATATATATCAGAAAGGAACTATAAACACTAATAAAACTAACATACATTTTCGAACTCGTGTATATTTTATCTCCCCAACAGACTTAATTAAACTTTAATCGTCTTACATTTTCCTACCAACTTCAATGTTGTGAGCGCTCACTCACATCAGGTGTGAAATGTAGTAATTACTTTTAAAACAAGTAATCTATTTTAATTAACTTCTAGAACATAGGTCTAATTTTATTTTAAAATATTCATTTTATTCAGTCATCACAGTTCAATTATTTAGTTTCGAAAATTATTTAAGTTTGCTAAGACATTTTCCGAACTACACATGTTATATAAGGCAATGTTCTCTTATATGTATATCAATCGGTCCTCTATAGATCGGTAAGAATCTGTCTGTATCGCAATAGAAACAAAACAACGAAACAACTCTTATACACACACTTGAGAGAACCAAAATTTACAAGTATACAATCGTGGAAAATTGGTACACAAAGCCGCTAAGCAAGAATAACAGGAAGAATATATTTCTACCTCGAAGAAAAAAGTTAGAAAATAGAAACTGGAAGGAGACCTCATTATGACAAAAGCTGTTGCGAAACGACTAAAATAACTAAAATCTTGGTACATAAAATTGCATTGAAAAACAATGGCAATAAAAGCCAATTCTTGCCAAGAGCTTCAACATTTGAACAGAATTGAAGCATCAAAATGACAGGATGCGTGGAAATAATGACTGAAAATTATAGATTCATAACTGAGATATCGACCAAGCAAAGAATCAGATATGAATAACAGCATGATATTTTGATGGAAATAAATTACATTGCCTCTATGTAGTTCAAATTTAGCTGAAGAAGAGCTCACACGCAGTAGCGTGGCAGTGTTGATATTTACTACGGCATTGTCAGTACTATGGAATACCAAAAACAAAGATATAAGATACTGTGCATTTAAGAGAATCGAAAATAATCCAAATTCTGGAATAAGCTATTAAACTCGAACTCGGATATCAAGGATAAAACACCGTTCTGTGCCAGAAGAAAAAGAAATGTGGTATATATTTCCTTTATGAATACCTGGGTTATTGCTAATGCAATAAATACATAGGTTTTGTAATATCATGTGAGGATTGAGTAGATTTTTTAAAAAATTCAAAAAATTAAGAAGTATCAGAACTTGGCGACGGAGATGAGACAGGAATTTAGCGATTTAAAGAGAATTCACAACAAACCGCATGGCAATATGATAAAGATAAATAAAATGACAACAACATTAACGACGACAACTACAACGGCGATGCTAATAATGATAAAAATAATAATAATAATAATAATAATAATAACAATAATAATACACTAATAATAATAATAATAATAATAATAAACTAATAATAATAATAATGATAATATAATAATAATAATAATAATAATAATAATAATAATACACTAATAATAATAATAATAATAATAATAATAATACACTAATAATAATAATAATAATAATAATAATAATAATAATAATAATAATACTAATAATAATAATACTAATAATAGTAATAATAATAATAGTAGTAGTAATGATAATAATAATAATAATAATAATAATAATAATAATAATAATTATTATTATTATTATCATGATAATAAGAACAACAACAGCAACAACAACAACAACAACAATAATAATGATAATAATAATGATGATGGTAATAATAATAATAATAATAATAATAATAATAATAATAATAATAATAATAATAATAATAACAATAATAATAATAATAATAATAATAATAATAATAATGATATGAAGGTAGCCAAAGAAAGAAGAAGGGTCTAAGTATGGCTTAGATCGATTATCGAAAGGATTTTGATAGCGTTCTCTACTTACGGATCCTAGAAACCCTAGCGATAAACAAAGTAGCAGCAATAATCATAAAATATATAAAACTTTCCGTGAATAAATGGTAAAGTCTGCTGCAGATACAGACGACAGAATGATTCATAAAAAAACAAAGCCATCTCCATTTGAAGAGGAATATTCTAGGGTGACATGCTTTCTCAACTCATTTTCTGCTTGGCACTGACACCTTTATCTAAGATGCTAAACACAGCTGGATGTGGTTACAACTGTTATGGCAAAAGAATCAACCATATCTTGTATATGGATGATTTAAAAGTGTATGCTACAAATGATAAACAGCTGGAAACTTTACGACATACAATACATGGATTTACTAAATAGATAAACATGAAATTCGGCTTAGAAAATGCGGCAACGGAACCTTGAGAAGAGGAAAACTAGTTAAGAGTAACAACATCACATTGGATAAAGCAAGGGAAATAAGAGAATTGGGCCAAAGCCAGACATGCAAATACTTAGAAAGCAATTAACTACATACGATGCAACATTCACAAATAAAAGGCAAATTAAGGAAGGAATACTATAGGTGAGTTACATAAGTGCTAAAAACAGAGCTCAATGCGAATTACAGATAAGTTTCAACACTCTAGCCGTCCCAGTTGTAATTTACAGCTAAAACTGTTTAACTGGAATCTAAATAAACAAGAAAGCAAGCAAAATAATGACAGGATTTAGGATGCACCACCCAAATTCAGATATAGAAATGTTATACAAAGGTGGTAGAGGCGTTATACAGCTAGGAAACTATTAAACATAACTACAATAATATTGCAGAAATACATACATATGAAGCCAGGTAAACTGGCACAAATAACCACAAAACACGAATAAAACAAAACAAAAATGTTCTCAGTTTTTAAGAAGAAGACAAATAAAAAAAAAGGTCATATTATCTAACAAGAAAAACTTGAAGTAACAAAAGCTGTAAATCAACTGAAATGCAAACTAAGCAATAACAGCAACGGATCATGATGAAACGATGGCAATAAAAACCCGTATATGGCAAATACTGGGTTAAGATAAACGGAAAAGAAATAGACAAAGCAAAATCTTAAAGATGTTGAGAAGTCTCAGGATTCAAAGTAGAGACTGAAGGTTGTTTAATTGTAGCGTTCCCACCAGAAATCACCATAAACATTATGAAAATCAATAAAATTACTGCATGATATGTAGTGATGGAGAAGAAACAATATGTCGCATTATCTCTGACTGCCCAGAGAAGTGATATATTCACAGAAATGATAGAATCGGGACCTATATACGCTAACACTATGGAATAACAACAGGAAATATATGGTATAGACACATGCCAGAAAAGATCACAGAAAAATGAGAATGCAACCATACTCTTGGATATGACAATACACACAGATAGAGAAATCAAGTGTCATTGGACGGATATAGTTGTCAGAGATCACCCAGAAAAAATGCTTTTTACTCGATGTATCAATGTCCACAGATTACAGCGTTTCTCTAAAAGAAACGGAGAAACTTTCAAAATACAAACATCTGGAAATAGTGGTAACTCGAATGTGGCGCCTAAAAACAGAAAGAATTTGAATTATAGAAGATGCATTAGGTATATATAATTAACAGCCATATATTGCTTAATTACAAATAAAAGATGCCATTGGAAAATGATACAGGAACAAATTAGCTTTCCTGCCGTATCTAACATTAAAACATCGACTCACTTAAATTCCTTTTTGAAGGAGAAAATAAGGAGCAACTGAGGAAGTGTAAATTAGATGTTTACTGATAATCAGTCTCTTTTTACCATTATAGCCGCAATATTAGCTGTGCTGAAAAGAGTAATCATCAAATACGTTCCAACCGTGAACAATTTAACTTGCAAATCTGTTGACCGTGTTCAGCTTTGCTCTATAGCTTAACATTTCTACTGGTAATAATGTTTTTACGCTTGATGCTTATATTACTATATTTTATTATTATCATTATACTGGAATGTTTTGTTTGTAGGTAGCTGCTCTTCGGCTACTACTATATTTCTACTAAAATATTCTATGTTGCCTTCTTTTAAATTTGTAGAGGATTCTAAATTACGTCTTTCTATTCAACAGTAGTAGGTGTTGACTGGTGTGTATGACTATTTACTGGAAATGACGGCCAAAGTTAGTATCTAATACAGTTGGCCACAATATTTTCTCCTTACAGATCAGCCGTCTTATATAGTCATGCGAGAAGCAGAAAGCCTGCTGTCCGTTAGATACTCATGCTGCACATTCCGGAATGCTCGCAGTATCATCTTGCTCGTTTTTAACCACTGTACTAAAGACGCCATAAAATGAGCAACTGATACTAAATGGTAGTCAAAGCAACCATGCAACCTTCGACTAGAGAAAGCCACATATTTGTTGGGCATTACACCATTTGTAACTAAGGTCCAAAGGAATAGCAGTTTTAGGTGGCCACATCGGCATTTATTCATTTGGGTATCGGTGAAACCTAACACAAATCAGATGAAAATAAATTCCTTACTTATATATATAGCCTCGCAAGTCTTGCCATATTCTGTCTCAGGCTTGAGGCCCTTTATAAAAGTCATTATCCTTGTATCCTAGAAAATATTAGTCGCTTTGTGCATTCTTGTCAGTGTTGTAATAACTCATGACTGTTTGAGTTGTGCAAGATTCTCTTGATATTGTATCTTCCAGGTATCATTCCCTAGCGCTCCGCATCTACGAGATGCGTCTCAGCATGTAATTAGTGCAAACAACATTGACCACACTTCAAACTTTTTGAGATCGCCATCTTCACGAACACGTACAAAGAAGCATATTCATTAACTGACCTATACAGTATATAGCCTTTGAATTACACTATCAAAAGTTGTGTTCATCTTCCTGAAGAACATCTTGATTTTTTCGTCCCTTACTTTACCATGTAGAACTGAAGGGATCCTGATGACAATGCAACGTAGAGTATGAACATTTCCTGATATTCCATGCATTTTGGATAGCTTCCTCCACATAGTGCAGCTGATGTGTTGTAAACCCACTGACACGGTGAGTGCATTTCGGCGTATTGAAATCGGGTGGTTGTTGTCTAGGAGGCGTTTTTTGATTAAGGAAAATTTGAAAATCGGCAAGGCCTATTCGGAATTTCTGATATAGCGTTTCTTTACATATACCGTTTCTTTTTATATATATTTCATTTCTATATCTTTCACTTTAATTTTTCCTTTTCTGCTAGCATCACGATTTTGTTTACGTACTCACATTTTCTGAAACTCCAGTTAGAAACTAAATATTCTACTAAACTAAACAGCTTGCTCCTTTCTGTTATTTAGAAATTTGTATTTAAAATGATATTCCTAAATTAATGCAGTGATAGCTAATAATAGGACAAATCTTTGTTTGTGATTTTAGTTTTGAAATTGGAACCACAAGTTTTAGTTTACGAATGGATTAAAATGAAGTCTTAAACTTGCACAAATTATGCAACAAGTGGACACGGAAAGCAACGAGAGAAAATAAGGGTAAATAGTATGCCACAAAAAAAAAAGAATGCAAGTAAGATAAGGTAAGAAATAGAGAAAGATTGTAAAGAACTGCAAAATTGGGGATAATATTAGAGTAGTAGAGAGAGTAACGTAAAAAATAGATAACATATTTATTTTTAAAAAGCTGTAAAGGACAAGGAAAACATATCAGACAATATCTGAAGTAGTATCAGGAAAAGAAAGTAAAAGTAAAACAGAGACCCGACTCCGTGGATCTACCAAAGGAGTTTATTTCTACATACAGAAGAAAGACGGAAGTGATACATTTCCCAAACACATTCGTATTGTTTCAAATGTATGATTAATATTTACCACACTTTAAACGTTATCAGTTTTTATATGCATGGTTTATTTACATTATTTACAATTGAAGAAGCAGTATTAAACTGTCGCAACTTTGCGACGAGCATCAAGCGCATTCCATATTTGGGCATTGGAGATAGCCATAAAGATAACAAAATTCAGGTAGAAATTGGGACAGGTACTAGAAAAAGCGAAGCTTCCCAAACCAAACATCACTAAGGAAGAAACTTTCGCTATCAAAAGTCTACACTGTCACTACAGAATGGCAATTCCATCATAATACTTCCAGCAGACAAGGGAATTGCTGCAGCGGTGATGAACAAGTCTGACTACTCGGAAAAACTGGCAAGTCTTACAAGTGATGTTAGCTACAGCAAAGTAAAGAAAGACCCTACTTTGAAAACAGAGAGGAAGTTGTCACAGATCTTGATCAAGAACAAGGATCACTTTACACTAATGACGTACAGACAACTGACTCAACAGTACAGTGAACTACCACACATGTACGGTCTTCCTGTGATTCACAAGGATGGTATTCCGTTCAGAACTATAGTGAGCTGAAGAGGTTCAGCTTGTCATCCACTGAGCCGCTTCCTTGTGGATATAATCAGTCCATTAGCGGGAAAGTCAACATCGTACGTGAAGAATTCCACCCATTGAATCCAACCAGATGGTGAGTTCAGATGTGATAAGTCTGTTCACCAAAGTCCCAACTTGTGAAACACTATCCGTGATTCAAGAAAAACTAGTGACAGACACCCATCTAAAAGAACGCACTAGTATACCAATCAGAAACTTGATGGAAATGTTGAAATTCTGTGTAGAAACTACCTACTTCAGTATGGACGCTAATATATATCGACGGTAAGAGGGTATAGCTATGGGTTCACCATTATCACCGATAATAGCCAATATATACATGGAATACTTAGAGAATTGGGCTTTAGGATCAATAGCACTAAAACCAACCCTATGGCTGCAATATGTTGATAACACCTTCATACTCTGGCCTCACCAGGAAGATGTCTAAATGTTGTTAGATCATGTGAACTCAATAAAGACATCCACACAGTTCACAATGGAAAAAAGAAAAAGACAATCAGCTTACATTCCTGGACGTATTAATAACACGCGCCAAGTATAGACTCAGGACATACGTATACCGCAAGCCGACCTTCACTGGACGAGGCCTCAGTTTCAACTCCCACCATCCATACAGTGCAAAGAGAGAGATTGCTCAGTGCCTAAAACATCGAACAATGAATATAAGTAGCGATCGTGATATCCACCACGAAGAAATCATCAAGCTTAGTAACAATCTATTAAGCGACAACTACCCCAAAAGCATACTCTCCACTCCAGTTATGAAGAAAAGAGAGTATGAAACCAATAAACTCTCCACAGTCTGTTTACCCTATATGAAAAGCCTCTCCGAAAGGATACAAAAGATTTGTGGCCCATATGACATCAGGACTATATACAAATGTAATACAACACTTCGCAAATATCTCCTTCAAGTAAAACCACTAATAGAAGGGAATATGCCTAAGAACTGCATGTACTCTATCCCATGCAGTGTAATATGTGGAGATATTCATACATCGGGTATAGCGATCATGTATGGAAAAATGGAGTCTACCTGCCCCCCTGGGATGAAGTTAAAATGATAGACAGAGAACATCACTGGAAAATACGAAAACTAAAAGAACCAGCACGTATACTAGGACACAACAACCTCCTAAGCAGACGAAGTGCAGATACGCGCAGCATATGGGAACCGGTATTGAGGAAGGATAGGAGAATATTAGATTTATAAGCCCTAAAATTCACTCCCTAATTGCCCACGGGCATATGGCGTATTGGTTAAGAACTCGGGCTGCTAACCCCAAGATCTGAGTTCGATTCTAGGCAGTGACGTGAACAATAACAATACCTTGGGAACGAGAACACAGGTTCGAAATTCTCCAAGACACCTGATGAAAGCTGGAGGGAATATAGCAGCCGAAACGGTGTGTTAACAACAAACATGATGAGGAAAAAATGGCAGTCGATTGTAAATAATGAAATTAATGTACATAAGTCCTCATCTCTTAAATGTAGAACTGTATGTATGATTTATGTATGATATGTATGATGGAAGACAGCCTCATACCTTTTCACAGAGCCTCTGATACTGGAGACGTAATACGTGCGAATAATTGGAATGAGCGGCTTCTGCTAAAAGCAGCGAACGACTTGCTGCCGCTGATAAAACTCGAACATTAAATACAGTAAGTCTAGCAGCTTAGAAAGTATTGTATGTATGACATCAACTTCGTTATATAACTGGAATTTATAGAAAACGATCAGCAGCATGGAATAAAATTTATTGAATTTTATTACTATTGTGTGCGTGACGTGTAACAGTGACAGGGCCTCGAAGCTGGTTTGTTAGTGCCACTGGGGGGACAAATGCGTGGTATAATCAAATTAATATTTTTGCAGCTGTCGACGATTATGAATTGGCACTCCAATATTTGACGTTTGCAAATGAGAATTACTGAACTGAAAATCAAAACCTAGTTTACACTCTTTCATCAAACAAGACATTGCTACCATATCATGGTGGTCAGAGTTAAAACAAATTAACTGTCGCCAAATATTGATAACTAGAATTAAGTACATAGAATATATAAATATAAATATAAATATATATATATATATATATATATATATATATATATATATATATATATATATATATTAAAGAAAAATAAGTTGGCTAGCAGCAAGCTGTTTCGCCTCATATCGAAGGAATTAGAAATGGCAGTCAAAGACCGTTTTTTCCATTTCTATAAGTGGAGATTCCAAAAACGAAGGCCCTTGCGGCTCACATACACAAAACCGGAGTGGCAAATATACGAATTCAGTCACTTACCGTTAATAGCGAACACGGTGTTTCTGGATCACAAACAGGGGAGTTTGAATTCCGTCATCAGCGCTATATTCGTTAGCTTTATCAAATGCCACCAGCCCTCACTTCTGACCCAGCGACATCAGATAGTGGGGGGAAGTGCGCAGATGTTAAAACCAAGTAACGACTGGGAACGTAAATTTTCCCTCCAAAATTCTGCCATGCGCGCCTTCTGGGTAATCGTAATGGAATGAGGAATCCACATGGTAATACAATAAAAATGGTAAATAATTTTCCTGTGGTTTTTCATGTAACCAACAATTATTTACCGGTAAATTTCGGTATGTAAATACGACAAAATAATTGTCAAGACCTTTGTAAGGTTCAGTATATAGTAAAGAAAAATAAGTTGGCTAGCAGCAAGCTGTTTCGCCTCATACCGAAGGAATTAGAAATGAACCTTACAAAGGTCTTGACAATTATTTTGTCGTATTTACATACCGAAATTTACCGGTAAATAATTGTTGGTTACATGAAAAACCACAGGAAAATTATTTACCATTTTTATTGTATTATATATATATATATATATATATATATATACACACACACACACATACAAACAAATTCGTTTGCATGTGCGATTGAATGTGTACGTGTGTGCATGTACATATGTATATTAGATTTAAAACATGGTATAGTAATTTCTATTCATTATCATAATTTATGTGACCCGTGATGGCATAAAATGAAATAGTTATCATTTGTGATCTTTTTTATGCCTTTCAGTCTGGTGTGTAATGTGTTTTATAACTTCGATAAACAACGTCTGCACGGCTAATTAACAGCACATCTAATTAGTTTCGGCTCAGATGCCTAAAACTTTCTCCTTTTAGTCTAACTTTCTTCAATTATTGTTTTGAAATATATAATACAAATAAAATAAAATAGAATACACACATTAAATTAATAAACAAAATATTACTATTATTTACATTTGACCTTGGTTCTCAGTCCAAAGCTATTTTTCGATGTTATTATTATTCTGGTCACTGCCTGGAATCGAACCCGGATTCTTGGGGTTAGTAGCCCGTGCTCTTAATCACTAAACTGCATGCCCGTCACATGTAAATAATGTACATACTTCCTCATTTCTTAAATATAGAACTGTAATATATTACTAACATTTTTGAATTTAGAAAAAGAAATAAGCTCACATATAGCTTTTAAATATGAAATTAATAACACAATAATTTAAGATTGTTAAAATCTATTTATATGTAATTTACATAATAATATATAAATTAAAGACATGGATATAATATTGTGGTGTGTAGAACACGATAGTATCGGTTGATTTACATGATCAATAATTCGTTTCTGGTTATTCGATTAATAAAAAAAACAAAAGTCGATGTTCACTCCGGTGGGTAATACACACATATTTAGTATTGCCCCAAAACAGGCTTTGTTTGCCTGTCACCTTAACTTTTATGATAATTCCTCAATACTGGTATGGCTTTTCTGTAGTAAATGTAATTTATGACTAACGGATGACGATCTCTTTCTAACCACAGATCGTGCGCTGGAAATTTGTTATTCACTTTTTCAACTTTATGAGCATAGCTGTATATTACATACTCTAGGAGTAGAGAGCTACAAAGTTCATGAAATAATTATATCTGATGTTGGGTTAATGTTAGCAAGGTGAGGTGGCGAATTCCTTTGCAAACACATCTACACAGAAATAATAAAATGTGTAGTTTATTTGAATGGTATTTAAACTCAGAAAATAAAGAATCAACACTTTAATTTCGTGAAATAATTGAAACAATGTATGGTATGTTTTACAAAAATCTGCTTCACAGCCTACTTATTCCTCTTTGTAGCAAAAACCTATCTTTAAAAAACGTTTTCTTTATAACATATAATTTTCACATATTTTCACATTTTTTCTGATACTTTTTTTCACAAGACTACACTTGAATATTGAATTGTCAGACACTTCATCATGGCAGCATATAACTGATTAACGTTAGTTTTATATTTTCATCCACATGTCAACATATGTATGTCCTGTCAATTACGTTTATGTCAAAATTTAGCTGCAGTTGAATACTGGGAAGGAATACGTCTTATTTTGTATGTGTGTGTTGAAATGAGTGAAATCATGTCTTCAATGCATGTATCAGTTTAAATAATTGAAGTCAGTGTGTCATAATCCAGTGAAAATTTCTAACAATCATTATAATCTACTTCATCTTTAATAACGACCAGAAAATTCTACATCTGCAGAAGAATGTAACGATGGATTTTGTTTTCTGAAGAAATATGCAGTTAATCCTTGGAACATGACAGCTTCAATAATCTGCATATAATTATAAGCCCTTTTTATTGGCACCATTCTTTTACATTTTAAATTTGAGATCTATTGTGATCAATGCAAGGTAATCATTGGCCATATTGGATGGCATATTTATGGTAGAATGTAGTTCAACCATATCAGACATGTCTTGTTATATATTTTACGTAGCTATTCACTGAATATACCTGAGTCTCCATCCATATATAAATTTCAAGACAAAAAAAAACAGTCATGCTTTGTGATATGCAAGACATTGTATAAAATTCTATTGCATACTTTAACAGGATTGTTCTTGTGTTAATGCTTATGAATATATCTGGCAAAGTAAATCGTAGTGAAAGCTGAATTGTTTCATTCAGAAATGAAAAATTTACTGGAGTATGTTTGTAAATTTAAAGGTTGGTATTATACATGCTATTTATGTATCTATATTCAAATTCGATATTGTTATTTCACAATTAATTTTTGTTTCGTGTGGCGTCTATCACACCTAAAATCTTTCATTCGAAATCCAAGTAATGTATACACTTGATATACGTAATGTGTTTACATGAACATGAATGCATGTCTAGTGAGACTCCAATAATTTGATGAATAATTTGTCAATAAAAATCTAGCGAACAACAAATTCTTGTATTTGTTTGCTGAATTCCATACATATAGAATAATATTATATAATCACAGTATGCAGGGCGTGGATTCATTAGATTAATAGCATTCCAGAAAAAAAAGGGCCAGGAAGTGACGCCTAACACAACATATGTCTCGTGGGAATATATTTCACATTGGGCGTGTAATTGATTTCCGATATTCTTATCAATGCAGTTTAGCCTCTGTATTGTTACGATCTGGTCTCCAACTGCTTGCGTATTTGTTGGATTATGCAAGAATTGAATGCATTGATTTGACGTATATTGCGTAATGTTCTTTGTGCATGTCCCAGTTCCAGTAAAACATTGCTGATCAATGGTGCGGGTTTATCTTTTGTGCATTAACTTCTCACGGGATATAAAGACGGAATATATATTCAACTATTCAATGTAACTCCCTACCGGATATACACGGATAAACAGTATATGTGAGTTTGTGTGCATGAGTGTGTACAGAGAGTGAGAGAGAGAGAGACAGAAAAATATATAGATGAATATATGGATATGTAGATAGATATATGAATATGTATATATGTGGGTGGATGGTTGACTATTTGAAGTAACTCGATAATAACAGACTACAAATAAGCATATACAGATATACATAGAGTGAGACAGGTTCGTGTTCTGTTAAAATATAATCAACAAGAAAGCATTGCATCCAGTGAGTCACAAATATTACTTAATGTATACAGTATAAAGATACGAACTATTACTAGTTTCTTGCTCTGGAGACGCAAATTATGGCAGGTTTTAATACCACGCCTTGTGATTGCAAGCAACCCCAATCTCTGAGCACACAATTTATTCAATTTGCAAATTAAGTAGTTTGTACAAGACGGAACACGATAATAAAAGAGAGGACAGTAGATGAAAACAAGAGGATGTGGGAATACAATAATATAAATGTGACGAAAGAAAATTATAGCTATGTTGCTTTGAGTATCAAGGTGTTAATCTAACACTGGAAGCAGGTGAACAATGTTTCGGTTAGAGTTATTCTTGAGGGTAGACCGTATCATCGAAAACACTAGTTAGGGTGTGCATGTGTATATGAACGCTTTGCTGTATGTATATACACACAGATACGCACACACAAACACGTACACTCATACACACATACATACACATAAACCAAACACTCACATGTATACACATATAGGGGTTTAGTGTGCGATAGTATGCGTTTATACATATATACATACACACACACACACACACATATATATATATATATAGAGAGAGAGAGAGAGATAGATAGATTTATATATATATATTCATATATGTATATATATATTCAAATATATATATATATATATATATATATATATATATATATGTATGTATATATATATATATATATAAATATATATATACATATATATACACATACATATACACACACATATACACGCACATATATATACATATATATGAGTGTGTTCATATACATGTACGTATTCATGTACGGACGTATGCATATATGCATGTATGTATGGTGCATGAAATTTAATAGTTGTATAACGTAGCGGAAAATTCCACCCAAGCCGCCATTAAGCTATTAAATTGTCACATGTTAATGCTTATTACAGAAATTTAAACTACCTGCTGGGTAAATACCTAGTGATGTAAACGAATTTATATATGTATATGCACAATATCATAAATCACAGGAACCTGTAAGCATTATTTATCACTTGTAGTCGAATGTTTGTCTAATCATAGCGCAATACACCACAATACATCACAAATATTAGAATATATTTCATCGCGTATACTATGATCTGAAATGAATTGATGAGTAACAGGCACCTTGAAGATATTCTTCTACAGCTGTAATCGATCAGAAATGTAGCATCTTCATCATCTACAACTACAGCAGCTACTATTTAGATATATGACTTGTTGCAGTCTTCATATTCAATGCAATATATTAAGAGTTGATGAGATTTTATCTTCTTTCTTTTTCAATGAAACCATACTTAGAGATAAGATGGGTCTAGTTTTCATATGAGTAGCGTTTGAATGCTTGCAAGGAGACACAATAGCTTTATATATTATGTGGCCAATCTTTTAAACCAATATTCATTTATTTATTTAGCTATTCGTAATTCCATACATCAAAAATACTGTCTATAATAGGGTCTTTTCGGTGGAGCATATGAGACTAGAATTCATGTTTTGAGAAGTTATGCGTTTTTCTGTCACCACCACCAGTGATTGTTTCATATGTGTGTGTATATGTGAGTGTGTGGGTGTGTGTAAGTTTGTGTGTCTGTGTGTCTGTGTGTGTGTAAATCTTTAAATTTTTTCAGCTTCCAAGCTGCGGTGATGCTGGGCAACTACCGTTGACTGTGCTACACCATTATTTGAAACCGCCTGTGATATGTGGCATTTAGTGAATGGGGGAATATGATGCCACTGCCCTCATCTGTGTTTCCTGCCTTGAGATGGGTTCATCTGGATCCCTTCAGAGGAGAATATATCATTTTGGAAACACCTACATCCACACCATGCAGGTTTCTCAGGCATTTTGGAAGGATATTGAAGAGCTGTGGGACCTTGAAACCCAAGATGTTCTAGTATTTGGTCCTGTATGTTGATGGAAATGCTGCGAACTTTAGCACTATGCAGTAACTCTCAGTGCCAAAGTATGGAACAAGTCCTTTCAAGATTTTCCAGATATATAAATCACTGCATATCTTTCCCACCTTCGTTCTTTCAGTCTTTCCCAGTACCAGATACATTGCATTGCGACGAATTTCTTTGTGTAGCTCCGTTGAACTACTTCGATATACGCCGTTAATTTTATATTGTGTGGTAACTATAGTTGCGAGCGGCTGAAAACGTAAGTCCAAAACATAAAAATAAAAATATAATGTACAAAATCTACAAAATATAAAATTTAGAAATTTAAATTATTTAAATTTAAAATTAAAATTAATAATTTATATTTATAATTTTTTTTAAATAGATATAACTATCAAAAATATTAAAAAGTTTAATATACATACATACAGATATATACACTTTGTATATATATACATTATTTATACATATTTATATATAGAACACACACACACATATATATAAATTAACCCAATAAATATTTGATTCGTAATATTTGTTCTCATGATTGTGTGGTGATGATAATTCTCTCTATGAATGCAGACAGACGTAGAGAGAGAGTGGATGAAAGCGCTGTCGAAGGCGGGGTGGAGGGGGAGATTGAGGACGCCGTGACACGACGTCATAAAGAGAAAGTGAAGGTAAGGGAGATAGACGCCGTGAAACAACGTTATATATAGAAAGTGATGGGAAGGGAGGAAAGAGAATGAGTAACGGAGGAAGACAGATACATAAAAGAATGAGAGTAGACGTGTCAAAGTGGGGGGTTTTTTGCCCTAGCAACGACACCTTTTAAGATGGGAATTTTTAACCTAGCCTACTAACATTCTCACATCATTTTACATCTCCCTGTAAATTTTGGAGTCAATCCGACGGGATCTAGTGGCCTTTAAACCGTTCTAAATGCCAAAACCAGACAAACAAACAAACTTTTCGCATTTCAGATTTATAATATAGAGATATAAAAATATATGAATACTAAAAAATACATGGAGATATAGATATATAGATGTATAAGCATAATAATAATAGAATACAGATAAAAAATAATCGTGGAATGTAGAAAACAAAAACGCTTATAAAATAATTTAAAATATGGTATAGTAATAGCCATTAAAAAGAGTTTTGGCCTACATGTTAGAAGACATACAGTGTTCCGACGGTCATTTCTGGAGCTCATTCGTCCGAATTACTGAAGAAACTTAAGATTCATTTTAAGAGAATGCTCCGTTCATCAAATATATATAATCATTATAGTAATTAAGAAAGGGAGCTAGTAATACCTTTTCCACTCCAGACAAGTGCTACAGTAGCAGTTCGTCCACTTTTACTTTTTGAGCCGATGTCAAAGTTGCCTTTCTATATTTCAGGATTGATAATAGAAGTACTAAGGTCAATGCAATCGACATCCACACTCCTCAAAAGCTTACTGTCCCTGTGTCATGATTTGAAACTGTTACCATTATTATTATTATTATTATTATTATTATTATTATTATTATTATTATTATTATTATTGAGTGAGAGAGCAGTTCATGCCATCAAAGTGACACTGGGGTAAAATATACGAAGCCCAATATACCCATCATGACTACCCGTCTGATAAAGGTACACCAGGCACATGCATTATTATTATTATTATTATTATTATTATTATTATTATTATTATTATTATTATTATTATTATTATTAATATTATTATTATTATTATTATTGTTATTATTATTATTATTATTATTATTATTGAGTGAGAGAGCAGTGCATGCCATCAAAGTGACACTGGGGTAAAATATACGAAGCCCAATATACCCATCATGACTACCCGTCTGATAAAGGTACACCAGGCACATGCATCACAACCATATGTGAGCGACATCGTGATCTCATATCAAGATAAACAGCACATGACCTTGCAGGTGGGTGCCCAGTTAGAATTTTCTTCAGGTTGAGTAGCCCATCCCGCTCAAACGGTCCCTGAATAAGGCTTGTTTAAGGATGTTGAAAGAACCACCCATGTTTCCAGAGGTGAATTATTCAAACCCCAAAGAATCCCTCTCAACACATGGCTATGATGCTCCCCCACTACTTCTGCTTGTGATCAGAGATGCACATATCGTCAGCCACTAAGGGGCATGCTCAACAGGTTAAGGTCAAACAACTGACAAGCAAATCTGTGGTATTGAGCAGAATATTTGCTGTAGCCCATCTTTTATACCAAGACAAAACAATGTACATGATAACACTTCCAATCAGTTAAGATCAGAAGCCATGAGAGCCACTGCCTGGTACTGCCTTTATTATTATTATTATTATTATTATTATTATTATTATTATTATTATTATTAATATTATTAATATTATTATTATTATTATTATTATTATTATTATTATTATTATCATTATCATTATTACTATTATTATTATTATTAATATTATTATTATTATTATTGTTGCTGTTGTTGTTGTTGTTGGTGTTGTTATTGTTGTTGTTATCATTATTATTATTATTATTATTATTATTATTATTATTATTATTAATATTATTACTTTTATTATAACAAAGTCGGCGAGATTGCAGAATATTTTTAGCACTGGAGAAAACGATAGTCATTTCTTCTGCTTTTACCTTTCATTTTACTGGGTCGATAAAATTAGTACAACTGGAACACCGAGTTCAATATAATCAGTATGCCCCTGTTCCCCTTATTTACAGTGCTACTCTGATTACTAGATAACACTGTTATCATCATCGCTTGTATATACCAATTACAAATAATTAGCCTAGTTCTTCAGATTCCTCAACTCATTATTTCGGTATATTAATTACTATCGCCCGCAATCCTGTATCTATCCTAAATGTTCAATTATTTTTCAGTCTTACGCAAAATTTGATTTTAACTTTGTTATATATACGTGTGCAGATACGTTTACATTCATCTACACATGCTTGCGTGTGTGTATGTGTGTGTTTGTATGGGCCTGTATATCTGTGTGTTTGTATGGGCGCACATACTGTGAGTAGAGGGAGGGAGAGAAGAAAGTGAGTGGAAGATATGTTGAAATTAGAATTAATAATTACTTTCAACCAGTTGGCTTTCTATCAGAAGCATTCAGGTTTGCCATTGGCTTTAGGAATATATTTTTCATTATATGTCAAAGTTAATATCCTTCAAATTAAAAGCTTAAATAAACGAAATCCAGAATAATTGAAGCAGTAAATTTACGACCTTTCAAATTTGAGTGATATACGTTCGAAATGTGGAGGTGCAATGACCTAGTGGTTAGGGCAACGGACTCGCGGTCGTAGGATCGCGGTTTCGATTCCCAGACCGGGCGTTGTGAGTGTTTATTGAGCGAAAACACCTAAAAGCTCCACGAGGGTCCCGGTAGGGGGTGGTGATCCCTGCTGGACTCTTTCACCACTCTTTATTCTGTTGGCCTGCTCGCATAGCCAGCGGGGTGGCGTCATTCGAAGGCTAAAACAATGCGAACGCATTGTGACCAGCGATGTGTAACTACATCTGATGGACTGGTCGGTCACGTGGTAACGTGACGTTCGAAATACATCATGAAAGTGTGCTCCAAGCCAAACAACATATAGTTTTAATTTGGTAGATTATTAATAGCAAAATATCTCAGTGATAATACTGAAGAAACAGGATGTGGCGGGTGAAATTTAGCAGTACACTAGATCTCGTTGACGTTTCGGCCAGTGAGTTATTTAAAAAATTTCGTCTTTCTGTTCTTTACTGTATCGCGATGCACAACTCATCACCGCCATTTGTGTTGCTTGCCAATCTTGCACAGTTCTACAAATCCGAAAATTACACACTTCTTCCATGCGCCTAAGCACAAACAACAAGTACTGCTCTTTTCCCAAGTCGCGTTTTGTAGGTTAATTTTGTATTTAGTACTGAGGTCCAATACACGTTTATGGCATCCTACCATCTCGGCTAATATACTACTTGCACGAACATCACTTCTAATTTTTCACCAATACTTGACTCTAACTTTTAAATACAAAAACTTTTCTTCGCTTAAAACTCTAATGTCACTAAAGCCGCTCTCCTGTACAGCGCAAATCAACCACGAAAGAGGGTTCCATTGGCTGAGTAGTCTGTACAATCACTTACTAACTGGATTAGAAATCTGTGACAGTCACTCCACAAAACTGGTACGTAGATCCACGAATAATCTCGTGCGAATATCACCTTAATTTCGATCTTCACTTTATAGTGTTGATTTCTCTTCAATTGTGCTTTAAACGACTTTAGGCTTATAACAACAATTACAAGTTTAAAGGTATTTGCTTAGAGTAAGAGACTTTGCCACATCATAGAATCAAGCATAGAATCTAATGTAATACTAACCACAAAATTTGATGCATCCTTCAATTTTAAATACTTTTGAAACGGTTGGAAATAATATACCTGGCATAGCTTAAAGGTTGATTTCAAAAATCTAATAGTATCCAGCTATTGATTTGCCGATAGTAGAGTAATATTAGAGTTTTAACAGCATGGAAATGCTTCCCAGAAATTAGAGATCGATACCAGTACTAAATAATTAATACAGCATTATAAGTATGGTCTGACTAGAGAGTGGAAATAAAAGCGGAATATTATTATAATAGTATGAGCATGAACCTTATTCTCAGAATGAATGGACGAGCACAAATGATTGAAACGTTCCGCGTTTATCTTATAAAATTTTAATTTTCCATTTGTGAACACTTATTTTTTAATAAAATCAATGATATTATTTTGGGAACGTTTATTAATGCATACGCCGTCAATAATGATAAATATTTCATTTGTTGTTGTGAACTAGAAATAAGGGTTAATGTGCGTGTATTTATATGTGCATGTGTGTATGCTTTTGTCGTTGCTGTGTATACGGATATCTCTGAACGCGTGCGATTCTGTTACTTCTCTCAGGATTAGTTACTACAATTACTGTTGTTTGTTATTCCTCGAGCTACGCCTGGCTCATAGGGCCGTTTTCCCAGTTACCTTGGCGTATAGGTTCCCCACCTAGACGGGACGCCGGTCCGTTGCAGGTGAGCTGCAAAGATGCAGGAGGAAAGAGTGAGAGAAAGTTGTAGCGAAAGAGTTAGCAGAGGTTCGCCACTACCTTCTGCCGTAGCCCCGTATGGCATAGGTGTTTCGCTCATAAACACACACATCGCCCGGTCTGAGATGCGAACCTACGATCCCTCCACCACGAGTCCGCTGCTCTAACCACTAGGCCATGTGCCTCCACGAAATTAATGTTACTTGCATCAACCATAATGGGATTTTATATATATATATATACATAATGGAAACTGCATTTGAAATAGATATTTTCATAATTCGATTTAGAGAAAATGTATATGAAAACACAAAGCAATAAGTCTTAATTTTACTCAGGAAATCCTGAACGAATACAACAGGTATATACAGACACACACACACACACACACACACACATACATACATACATATACATATATATATATATGTGTGTGTGTATATATATATATATATATATATATATATATATATATATATATATATATATATATATATATATATATATATATATATATATATATATATATATATATATATATATATATATATATAAATATATATATATATATATATATATATATATATATATATATATGCATATATATATATATATATATATACTTATGTATGTATATATGCATGTATGTATCAGTATCTTTCATTTTACCTGGCATGAAAACCAAAACCAAATATGAGTCTATATTTCTACAACTTATTACTTTATTGAAGGAGCTGATAACCAGTCTCTTATCGTGTTAGAAATATCACCAAAATCAATTGTTGATGTGTGTTACCGGTTTGACAATTGCTTTAGTAACGATATTTCCCCATATATACAATTGTGAGTACTTAATTTTCTCTCTTTAAAAGAGCGTTTCCATCGTTACTTTTATTATCCATTGTTTAACCATGAAATAGATAATGTTTATCATTGCTCCAGTGGCAATAGATATAAAGATATGTATTAAAAGAAGGAAGAATTACAATTGGGAAATTATGAAACGTTATAATACGCGTATAATAGATTCCCCAGCGTAGACGTGAAATTACCGTATGAAAATTAACCGAAACTGTTAGTTGATTTTTTATTTCTCCTTGTTCTATTTTGCAGCAGCAATCTCGTAATTAGTTAGTTAGTAAAGAAAAAATAATCTGTCAGATTCTCTCCAAAATGTCGGCTAATTATACTTCAACGAAATTATTCAAACGCTAATGTTCATATTTTCTTGTCTTCTCTCTGATTGGTGCGCATAATCGCACAATTTTAAGAAGCAAGTAAATATAGTAATTGCTGATTTTTTGTCGTGGAAACAATCTTATCTATTATTTCATTATGCATTTTGTGCCTATGTCTATCTTTTTCATTCTCTAATTTACTCGTCACTTAGCAAAATAACTTACTTTAGACCTAAGTGATCTATATTTAACAGTTATTAAATTTGTGGAAATGTAAGAACCAAATAATTAGTTTCATGCTGGTACTGGTAACATATATTAGATCTGAGCGGAGAATTCCAAGTTAATTTTTTAACTGCTTTGCATGTGTGCATTTAGCTGCCCTCCCCTCAGACACCTTCTTGTTATCTGCAAATGTAAATGACAAAACAATACTAAAACAAACAATAATACATTCTAGCCTCTTATTGTTGTCTTGATTTTGTAGGTTAATGAAGACTTCCAATCAATATGAACCAACACTAATGCATACTGATGGTAAATTAGATCATTTGGCGAAGGCAAACTTATCAATTATATTAATAGACTATTGAACATGTTGATTCTATAACATATACAATGTCTGCTTGGTTCTTTTTTTCCACTTGATGTTTCTTAGAAGCACAAAGGTAGAATGACTGAGAAGTTTAATTTGAAATAACGAGGTTCCGGTTTCAAACACGCTTCGCATGCTTTCAGGCAAATAATGTATAAATTCGACACGAGTTGAATGATGTACTGTATCTGAGGTTTGATAGAAAAGTGTACCAAAGGCGTTCTGATTCCAGACCAATTGTACTGTAATTAAAGCTGCAATATTTAGAGACTCATTGAGCCACGGCGATTACATCTCAGACTTCCAATAAGATTAAATGTGTGTCGAATAATCAGAGACTTAGCTAGTTAAATCCCCATTTCAGTGAGATGCAACGCTCCATCGAACAAAGAGAACGACGAAGAATTCATCCATACACACACACTATATATTTACATACACACTAACACACGCACACTCACACACAGATATATATATATATATATATATATATATATATATATATATATATATGTATATATATATATATATGTATATATATATATATATATGTGTATATATATATATATACACATATATATATATATGTAGATATATATGTATATATATGTATATATATACATATATATATATATATATATATATATATATATATACATATATACATATATATATATATATACATATATACATATATATATATATATATATATATATATATATATATATATATATATATACATATATATATATATATACATATATATATATATACATACATATATATATATATACATATATACATATACTATATATATATATATACATATATATATCTACATATATATCTACATATATATATATATATATATATATATACATACATGTATATATACATACATGTATATATATATATATATATATATATATATATATATATATATATATATATATATATATATACATACATAAATATTTATATATATATTTATATTACATGGACAGATTGTTCATTCTAACTTTCCGTTAATATTAATCCTTATCATTCCAACAATTTTACCAAAGCTAACATTAGTATATTCTCTTATCAATTTTCAAGACTTCTTGCCAACATTCTACTGTCTTCTCAATACATAAGCATTCGAAATCCTCTAGCGTTAACTAAGTAGAATTATTCAACTTAATGTGGCCGCTTTGTTTCCTTTATTTAAAGCTAAGAGCAACATGACTTCAAAATGCTCAATTTTTATCTATTTGCCGTTCCAGTCATTCATCTGATATGGCATGAATTTATTCAAATTTCAAAAGAAATAACCAAATGTAGTAGAGGCCGAATAGAACGAAAACTAGAACACTACATGAATACCGCCTCCCAAATCTGTTGAAACGATCCCCAGACTATTCGATAGCAGCAGAAACGTTGGTAATCTAAAGTTACCTAATTAGGAATATTGGATGGTATAAATCCCATCACCACCACCAATTATGCACGTGGAGTGCGTTTCTGGTCGAAATAGCGTTGTGGATGGGTTGGGGTCGAACATTGTTTGGTTGAAGAAGCACAACTTGCCGTTTCGAACATATTAGATAGATTGAATATTTTAAAAGGCGCATTTGTTGAACTTAAAGCTCATCGTTGGTTGTCTTCAGGCATTTCCTTGCATGTGAGGCCTTCCCAATCACATTAAATTGCAGCTTGTCTTGCACGGATTCACCTCTGGCTTGGTGCGAATATATTTTTTTCTAATTTTTATTTTTCTTGTCGAAAAGCTAATATTATTTCCTCTGCTTCAGATCCATGCAATGACAAAGTTTTCGTTGCTGTTGACAACGCAGCAAAGAAATCTGTGTTTGTCCAGTGAAACTTAATACCGAACAAGCAAACGTGTGATGCTGGAGGAGCGTTGGACTTTGTAACCTTCATTCATAATATATAGCAGGTATTTATCGAGATCTGCGGTTTAGCAATGCAATGAATGTGGCTGGCACTGGAATCATGAGAACATGCCATCTTCTGGGACAACTTTCACGTTGGTTGTCGCACGTGCTCTCATATAAGATTCGATAAATCTGCATTGAAATAATCAACCCAGTTGGAATGCTTCGAATTTGTAAGGTTGAATTTCACCTCCTTCAAGTTTGAAAACAATTTCCGTGCAATTTTTCAGTAATGGCACCTTCTTCATATAAATATCTAGATCGAATGTGGCCGCTTTGTGCCCTTTATTTAAAGCTAAGAGCAACATGACTTCAAAATGCTCAATTTTTATCTATTTGCCGTTCCAGTCATTCATCAGATATGGCATGAATTTATTCAAATTTCAAAAGCAATAACCAAATGTAGTAGAGGCCGAATAGAACGAAAACTAGAACACTACAATATTAATATTGCCTATCACATTCCAAATAATATAAGAAAGAAACTCACTAATTAGTCTGCCAACTCGTATCCGTTAACACTAAGCATTTATCGGAGAAACATTAGCCGCCCGAAGCTGAGGTACAGTGACGTGTGCAGGAAGGATATGAAGTCACTTGGCATCAACACCAATTCCTGGGAGGATCTCGCAGCCGACCGAATCAGCTGGAGAGGCACTCTTCACAAACAATTGCAGATCAGTGAAGAGAATTTGAGGGTGGCTGAAAACCGAGCCCACAGAAAAGAAATGACAGCCAACAGACCGGGTTCAACGTATAGGTGTGACCTCTGCAAACGAGACTACCACTCTCGCATCAGTCTCTATAGCCACAGGAGGCGTTGCAAAAACTGAATAGACAACTCAACGGCTGGAAGACATCATCCATTGTCAGCCATGACCGACGGAGGCCCTAATAAATAATACTAATAAGTAAAATTCTTAATGTGTAGTTTGTAATTGAACTGATGTTGCACATTTTACATTAAACGATTACTAGCTTTATTGAGAGCCTCTCAATAGGCTGTTATTTAAGCTGTTGATTAGCTCTACGTAGCTACGATGAAGCATTGCTACGAAGTGGAGTGCAGGCCTAGAACTATAATTTTACCATATTCTGTAAACAGGGAACTACAATATCTAAGGTGTCCTCCTCGTTGAAGCCGAGTTTTAATGAGATGTCTCTATTATTTGTGGAGGGTAGGAGGGTAACATTCATTCACTTCATTCTGGGAACATTAATGCTGTTTAGTATATACATGTATATGTACATCTCAAAATGTGCAAGCCATTTATTTGTTGATACTTGCTTGTACTTCTAACCTCAGATCAATCTGACAAAGCGGACTGAAGATATGGTTTGGGGTAATATTGTTTCTAGGCTTATAGATTGAAGCGTAATTAGTGGTTCATCAATTATATTAGATGGATGAATGACATTCATTCATGTTAATCAGTGAAGCAAAATATTTCAAAGAAAAAGTGTTGTAATTATACATACAGATTTATGAGCTTAAAATACGAACAAATGATATTTAAACGAATATATCAGAGTTGCCCATTCAAAAACACAGAGCATTATGAAAGTTTTGTTTTTTAGACAGAGGCGGACAATAATGGCACAGGACTTACTGCAGAAAATATTTATGAAATAGATGATAAAACACGAGATCTTTTAGGGACAGTGAATAATGAAATACAGTAGGCGCTGTTTTGAACGACCTACTTATGATGTCGAGGCAAACACATAAATTTCGGTTCTCGAATTACGCTCACAGAAGCCTCATCGGAACTACTTTGGACAAAATAGAGGCACTTCACTATCTAAAGAAACTCCAGTGTGAACAAACATGATAGAAATCCTAATGAAGCGAACAATCTCTTCTGCGCCAATGCGTTTATGTCAGTTTCGATGGGTTCTCCGCGTGTTTGAATAGCTCACAGTGTCTGTCTATATATATATATATATATATATATATATATATATATATATAAGAGAGGAGAGAGACAGAGAAAGAAAAGAGAAAATATAGAAAAACAGAAAATTTTGTTTTACAGAATTTAAGAGTATAATAGAGCCATGATGATAATTATATAACATGTTGTACAAAATGATGTTTTGCTCGTCAACATATTTGAAATAAGGACCAGGTTAACACTGTTCATCAAACTGACAGTTCAAAAAGATATGTTGCTAGGGGGAAACTATATATATATATATATATATATATATATATATATATATATACTAGCATTAAAGGCCCATCGTTGCCGGGTCATAGTGCATGTGCATGTATATATGTGTATATATATGTGTACATATTACATGTACATCTATATATATATACATTTATACATAAAATACAAAATACAAAGTTATATCTTGATATCGCTAGTGATAACAATACTCAAAATATATAACTGGCAGGAATTGTAGGCCCGTCTCTTGCAATTTCAATCAATTGTATCTTGTCCCCCCTCTTGTATAGAAGTGTGGCTACAATCCAGCCTACCTCTACTTCTGGGGGGGGGGATTTTAAATTTTTATCTGGGACGTCCTACGTCCCAGATATAAAGGTAAAAATAAAATATTTCCACTTTGCAAGTTTCGAGTCAAGTACTCCCTTGCACGCTCCGTTGACTCGAACCTTGTTTCTATTGCGGCGAATTTACCGCCTCTGGTTAGATATCTTTTATATTCGCACCAAGACACTTTTCGATGGTGCTTTCCTCCAGGTGTTCAAATATTTTTTTTCTCTACATTGTATACTTTATAGACAATAGTCTTTTCTTTAATTTGATTTTTTATTTTGTTTGTTGGTGTTATCCTAGACTCACCGTCTTTGTCGGTGATCAATCAGAAATAGGTTTGTATTTCTTCCATTTTAATTTTAATGAGTTCGCGCCCGCTGACGGCTGCAGTGAAATTCAATTTTGGACTTTCTTCTATCGAAGGCATTCTAACAAAGATGCTTCCGTGTAAACGGTGAAAATATTGTCAATTTCCCCAAACAAGGACACAATTCAATTTTTAAACAATAATCAAAGCTCCTTCTCCCAAAGGGTGAGGGTTACAGTTTACAATTATTTAACAAATGCAAAACAACAACGTTTCCCTTAGGAGGAACCAACAAACGTGATAACAATAGTTAAACAGTAATAATAATAACAACAAACCTTACGTTGAACCAAAAAGCAGTACGCAATTAAAGCTATAGTCCTTTATGTATAATTGTCCATCTGGATTTTATTTTTAATTTATTCCCATTCATGTGAAACCACTTATTCAATTTCAAGTCATTGACGCAATTTTATACAAATTGCTATTTTTAATTATGTTATGTTACGATTATATTATACTTTAGTTTGATTTTAATTATTACTTACTACATATAATTCAATTGTTATTATTATCTCTAATGTTTATTGTTAAAGCGAAAGTATCTGACATAAAATAGAGAAATGTTTTTGTTTCACTTTTAACACGTAATACTGAAATTGTGGAGAAGAAATTGCAATGGGCTCGCCGTAGGCAAGAAGTTGAGTATTTTTTTGCCCATGAAACTACATGGACCCTAAATAAGGCATGTGTAAAATTTGAATGAAATTGGTTGTGTAGTTCTAAAGTTTTAGGGGAACACACAGACAGACAGACACACATTCTCAGTTTTATATATATAGAGATATATACATTGCTAAGGGAGATAATACTACATTCATTTGTTTTACAGTAAAGGGGAGATAAATCTGTAATTTGTATTATTTTTTTATGTTCTCTACTTTATTCTGGCTTACATCACACATTTGATGAAGTAAGTCTTGCTTTTAAGATGGGTTCATATTTAATTCTCGTTTGTATTTTTCGATAAATGAGGCTTCTTTAGTTACTCTTACTAGCGTTCAGATCCAGAAGGCAAGTTGATACAATGGGAAAATTACGAACTGTGGTTGTAATCGTTCTGCACATACATGAATGTGTTGACTGAGGTATTTTTGGCGATATTCTGGGGAATTTCTTGTTAAGCCAATATAGTTTTGATGTCAGACCAATATCTAGGAAAGACGCGGATATGCGATTACCCCCTCCTCCATATCTTGGGAGTGCAACCTCCCAGGTGTTCATAGCTTCAATCTAATCCCGTCCGTTTAATTTCGACTTAAGTATCAGTCTCATTCTCTGCAAGTACTCCACGCATTTTGGGTCGTTATCATTATTATTATTATTATTATTATTATTATTATTATTATTATTATTATTATTATTATTATCATTATTATTATTATTATTATTATTATTATCATTAGTGGAAAGCGTTTGATTTGGCGTATTCTTCTTACAAAAACAGAACTCATTGAAATATCAATTGCGTTGTACTGTGGATCGGGGAGTGGGACATCGTTGGCACATCGGCAGAGATTTTCTACGGTATATGTTCTGCTCTCTACATTATGAAATCCACTAAGATATGCCTAGAGAGCGCAATGGAAAGCCACACCAGTTTTCATCTCAAGTCTAGCCAAAATAAGTAAACGTTCAGCAATCAATTTCATGGCAGCTAGAAAGAGTTTGAACCCTCACAACAGGTATTGGAGAAGGTTCGTATGCCCAGAACCTGCCGAAGTGCAGACCTCCAATAGAATGGACGCATACATGCATACATGCGTAGACACATGCATATACATATATGTGTGTGAGTGTGTGCGCACGCCTGTATATATGTATGTATCTGTAAGTATGTGTGTATGTTTGTGATATATGTATGTGTGCTTCCAAAACATAAGCAGTGATCAGGTAGAATATTGAATACAATTATTATTAACTTGCTGACGTTCATTATGCAAGTCGTCGTGTAACAAGCACTCCTCGGCATAGCTAATCTACAGGCTAAGTCCTCATTATGAAGTCTCCATTGTTACAGAAGTAAACAAATTCTCTACACCCTAACAACCTAACAACCAACGAATGGTCAGCCGAACAGAATAAATAGAAAAAAATCAGAAAGAAAATAAAATTGAAATAGAGTATAACAGATGAGCAAACGCGCACACGCACACAAAACACACACATACACACACACACATACACACACACACACACCTCCATTTCATATACACGTACATATATCTCACTTTCTCCTCTTTTTCACATTTTTCTCTCACTTCAAGGCAAATGATGCATTTTCATTTACGCTCTCTTGAAAGCATAAAGAAATGATAAAACCTACAGAAGGTAACAAAAAATCATATGATCCTATATGATCCACCATGTGATCGAGTGGATAACTTCGCCTCTTCAAACGAAACAATGCCATAAAATAACCTCCTTTCGCACACACATACACTCCACGTGCACTCACACACACACACACACACACTCACACACACACTATAGATAAAACTTCTGTTCCGATTATGTTATTTCTTGCTGTGTTTACGCGCAAAATACAGCTCAAAGTCAACTGAAACGACTTTTTTTCTATTCTGTAATTCGCGTTTGTGAAGAGCGTATTTAAAAACATGAACTTCGATATAAGCTTAGAAGGAATTTTTTCTAAAATCCTGTGCTGTACCTGTTGCTTCTAGCATGTCCGACAGGACATTTGCCCCACCTCCACCGTAACTACAGCTTTTTTTGTCCTAAATTTCTTTCCAATTCTGTGTTTTTGATAACGGAAATTAGGATTTCGCCCGAAGAAACACGTTCCCCCAATTTTTACTTTTTTTTACTCTTTTCCAATTTTTTTCTTGTTAATCCACGGAGAAAGAAACATAGTACGAATCTTTAAGAATTTTCTTCGTTTTTCGTCAAGAAACACTAAAATCTCCTCCCCAAACATCCACTCATCACCTCACCACATTCAAAAAGCTACAAACTCTCAATGTTTCCCTTTTAGCTTTTTAGAAAACGTTGAGGTTTCTTCAGAAACAACGTCGTTTAGTTGTTTCTAGCATGTTGGATTTTTTGTACTTTTTTTTACGTCTGGTATTTCAGTATAATTCACGCATGCGTGAGACATCATACGAAAGTGAAACACTGGGAGGTTTTAGCTTTTTAAAAAGTGAGTAGGTACTATGTGGGCGAGGTGGGGAAACGGCATTGAGTGTTTCTTTAAAAACATTTAACTTTAAAAACTATATATATATTCCCAGATCCGTAATCTTTGTATTTTTCTGCGAGGATAAAAAACAATCAAAAAAATTTACAAACTAAGGATTTGCGGTGGGGCTAGTGGGAAATTAAAATTTTGATAACGTTATTTCTGGGTAAAAATCCTATTAACCCCTTTTTATACAATGAAAACATACGTAGTTCGTGATCCTTCTTAAGAACAGGAAGCATTTTCATGTAAACCCATGGAAATTTTACCCTCACCTTTCATCTTTAAACAAACAAAATTTTCCATTACGGCAGTAATCCAGTTCCCTATACATTAACTGTACCGATTCTGTCCATAATAAAGGAACAATACGATGTGCTGTAGATCATAAACCCGGGAAACGCCGGGATGGATTGCTATGACGAATATCAGCGATTTATGAAATAATTACGTCTATCATTCTACAAGTTCCACTGCTTATACTTTTGGTGTTTTCATTCGCATTCTCAGCAGTGTTAGTTGCTAAACCATGAATTGTATAGAAATAATCATCTTATCGAAATTTCGTTTGGCTCCGATGCGAGAAAATCGTGTAACATACGATGTTGATAAGTATTTCTTTTATCCTATACTAT
>NC_043004.1:61522841-61637841 GCF_006345805.1 Octopus sinensis | reverse complement strand
TCCCGTGAAAGGGCAGCTTCAACGGAAAACTTCTACAGCCTTCCACTTGAAGAAATCAATGATAATGAAATTTCGAAAAGAAAATCTACATACGAAACATATATATATATACACACAAAATCAAACACACACACACATATATGCATAATCGCACACATTCGAAATGGGTACACGATCACGTTAAACTCTTGCTCTGGAAAGTTACTGCATCCTATTGTAGCTTATAAATTTATTACGAGTGAGTACGCTGAACGGTGATAGGTAAAAAATTCAATGTTAATACAATGTTAATACGAATATCCCAAGAGTCCGTTCAAACTTGTAAACAATCCATTCACCGTGTTTTTAATGAGAAAGATTGCTCTCTTTAGACATATGGTGTAAAAGACATCCAAGTCACCTAAGTCTCCATAACAGTGAGCAGTTTTCTTCATGACAGAATACGGCGAATGGCTTGTTTCCAAGTTTGAACGCGCTCGAACTGGTATTACCATTATATTTGTTTTACTTATCATCACTTAGCGCTCTGACTCCTTAATTGTATTACGATCAGCCGTCGACTTGCGCTACCAGACAATGTATGTTGACTGGAAAAATATGAGATTGTGTCTTTCCTAACAAGCTCGCAGCGCAACCGCCCGGATTCTATGACTACAGAGGAGATAACTACACCGAAATGCTTACATTTCATATTCTTGCATTTCACATGTTGATTTCACAGGTGGTGCTGCAAGCTGATTTGGGTGTCTTTTTTACCTACGGCGAGATATTTTCACTATCATAACTGGTATTAACATTACTGGTATTAACATTAGTAATTTATTATTGCCTGGCTATAATATAATGTGTGTGTGTGTGTGTGTGTTTGATATACGTATATGCTTGCATGACTTACATACTTTCCTGTGCATCTGACAGCGCTGAGGCCAACTGTTATTTCCGCTGATTGCATTATTCTTTCGGCGAGAATTCATTGATGTTCTCTTCATATTTCACCTTCTACTTCAAATAAGAGTAGATTGTTTTTCTGCTTGCTTATTTCATTAGAGTTACAATATATTATTAATTTTTGCTTTCTGCTCTTTTTCTGACAACTTCATTACGATGCCTGCATTCAGAAAGTTTTATGACACCCACATACACGCACACACCCACACACACACGCACGCACACACACACATACACACATACACACACACACAACACCTGTTCTTACACGTATACAACTACGGAACACATACAACAACATACGGACTCAATTCTGAATAAGTGAGCATCTGCATGGTCATTGCACTTGTAAAGAATAGTAATTTTTGATCATTGAAGTCGTACCCTATTTGATTATGTATATTTATATCCATGAATATACAAGACAATTGACGTGAAAACCTACTAGATATGCGATGTATATATAAATTTTAAATAACCTCAGTAATTCAGAGGAAACGATACTTTAGGTCCTTTTGTGATCAGTGCACATGATAAAATTTTCAAAATGTTTGCAGTTAGGATACTTTTATGTACAGGTCTGCAGGTTTAGGAGTGACCTGATCTTCATAAACAGGAACACACTATATTTACAAACTCATATTTTCATACCCACACGCATACACACGCGCACTCACTCACACACACAACATATACGCATACAGACCATATGCCAAAAAAACAAACTCATAGACAGTAAAAGAATCTTCGGTGTGTCACCCTTTTGCAATATCGTGTCCTCTATTTCCTCTATCTTCCCTTCTGTTGGTCTGCTTCCCTGTCTGTATGTCTCCCTTTGCCTCTTTTCCTCCGCCTTTGTTCTCTCTCTCTCTCTTTCTTCTCTCTCTCTCTCTCTCTCTCTCTCTCTCTCTCTCTCTCTCTCTCCCTCCCTCATCGCGCTCTATCTCTATTACACTTAAAAGGCACACAGGATAATCTGGAAATGTCGTTTGAAATTTGAACCTCTCAGATTTTCTTTTTTGCTTCCTCGAAATCGATTTCAGTCGCAAACCGTTATTTTCATACATATCCTCACTGTACACAGTTTAAAACTATATTCTGTAATGAATCAATCTCTGCCGAGCAAAAATTCCTTTTTTACATATTGATGTATGTCATGTCGTACAACAACATTATTGTACACGATTATCTCTCAAGCAGGCCTATGTTGATCCTCAGGTCTGTGACCTTTCATCCGTGTTCCGCACATTACCATGTTCCGCACATTTCCAAGTTATCGCAGGCAAAGCCACCCTACCCTATCACCTTATATATGCCCTTACATCCTGTCCTTTCCCAGATCTTAAAGATAATAACCATGTCTTCCTACGTAGTTCTCAATGTTTCACGGAAACATTTTATATCAGAAGCAGTTTCTCACTTAATACTATTTACGCCATCGGAGGCGTAGATCAGAGCAAGAGAGTGAATGATGTCAAAGAAATCCATGGCAAAGTTGCAAAGCAATGATTTTATATGTATACAGGTGCGCATAAATACATAGGTACATACAGGTGTGCATAAGTACATAGGTACGCACATATTTACATGCACATGTATATGCATGCATGTATGTGACGCGACTATAGATACTTTATGATGTTACCACATTTCATTGACAAACAGCCGATGCTATTCGCAAGGTTGTACGTATGAAGGAGATGGATACATAAGTGCACGTTTAAAGACCGTTGTTATTTAAATGTCCATCCGCCGGTAGGTAGAAGCTTAGATTTAAAGGACTCCGATGAATTCCCCTAATGTTACAGAAATATGAGCTCATTATTTCGGGTACTCTACACTAAAAGCAGAAGATGCTATATAGACAGCAAGTTTTCGAAAGCGCTTAATGTAATTTAAGAAGCTAAACTAATGTCCTAATCTTATTCAGACGACACATGATCTATCACGCCAAAATGTCTAATATCCTAGTCATTATCAATTAAAAATATTAACCAACGCCCCAACAGAGTTGCACAAGCATAGAATTAAAAAAAAATACTCGATGCCAGGAAGATCTTCAAAATGACTTATACATTTATTTTCTTAAAATACTACAGATCATACTCATGTATATACTTTGTGTCATGCACATTCCTCTCTAGTAAATTATCCAGCTTTATTCTACAAAATATCAAGTGCAATTTTCAGACACCAGCAAATGTTGTAGGACGCACAATACCTAATTTCATTACTACTGTTGCCTATATATATAAAGCAAATAGTGTATGTTGTGCATATCACAGGTATGTGGTATGAATACTAATTTAAAGGAAAGAAACGCTGTGAAACTGAGATATTTCTTTACCTTTGTCTGGAATTTTGTAAAAAGTTTAACTCGGAATTCTTTAGTAGTTTCTAAGTATCTATATTAAATTTATTCCGAACTGTATTCCCTTGCCTTTCCTAATCACTTTCTTTTGATTTTTTAAGATGCTTTAAGCTAAGTAGAATTCAAACACGCATCACACATGTGTGTATATAGTTGTATGTATTTTCATGTATGTTCGTATAGGTCACACTGCTTATTTTAACATTGATAAAAAAATCACACGGAAATTCAACTATTCAAACAACTGCACCGACGAGTATATCTGCGTATGTGTGTATGTGAGCACACGCACACAAATACATGCATACACACACACACACACAACACACACACACACACACACACACACACATATATATATATATATATATATATATATATATATATATGCATGTTTGTATATCTCCAAATTAAAAAATAAATTATGCATAAATTTATCTGTATATATGCATGCATGTCTCTGCATGTTTTATGAACAGCGCTTCGATAAACATATACTGATTAAATATATATATATATATATATATATATATATATATATATATATATATATATATATATATATATATATAAAATATATATTTATATATATATATGTGTGTGTGTGTGTGTACATATATACATACACATACACACTCGGCACATTAATTCAAGTCTACTAGAAAACACATTTGTCAGGATGCATAACAGTGTGTATAAGTGGAGGTCTCTTTTTTTTTATAGTGCCGTTAGCACTAGAAACGTTCGTCTTCATCAGTCAGTATAATCTGCAAATACTTTTCCTGCAGTTCATATTCCAAAGTTGCTCAAAATTGTTATATATAAAAATAAATAAACATATAAAGATAACCTCATTTAAAATTTGAGAAGATAAAACTGTAAATAAACCAAGCATTGGAGATATTTTAGTTCGCGTTATTTTCTTTCCTTTTGAGGTTAGAATGGGTTTTCTGTTGAATATATTATACAACCGTTTTCTTTTTTTTCATAAAAATAATTATTTGGTCGGGCACCATAAAATTATGCTAATTCTAAAGACAGTATTTCATCTGTTTAAATCTGTTATCTCTAAGAAATTATAAAAAAAAATAAAACATTTACTTTCACTGATTAAATATAATTTTAGATTCATGTTTTAAGTTTCTAACTACACTAGTGTCAGTATGTTACAATTTTATAAAATTTTAGAAAAGTTACGTTTGCTTTACAATTCCAGTATTACATTGTATCTGATAGTTTAACGAATCAAAACAGAGTTCAAACACTACTGATGAATATGAATGACATAACAGAGACCTATTCTAACAATTCGTGCGCTTTCGCTTCATCTGGTAGTATAATCTATTTGACAGTTGGTAGGGAAAGAAATAGTTGTAAAGAAATGATGTGAGGGAGAACGCTTTCGGGCAGAATCAACAGAAAGTGGCCGCTAACCACATGTTGGTTACTACCTACTATAAACAGAATCCAAGGAACATACACAAACAGCTCCGACATCAACCGCTTGAACATAATTCCTCACATACGAGATTAAACAAACATTCGGTGCTATCAATTCCTCAACAATACCTTGTACGTTTTGTACCTTAAAATGCAACTGATCTTAAACACACACACACACACACACACACACACACAACACACACACACACACAGATATATATATATATATATATATATATATATATATATATATATATATGTCCTGTACCTTGTTTTTCTGTTGTAAATAATGTTTTTCCCGTTTCGTTCTCGTCCTGTTCCACGTCTCTGTCTTTCTGTTGTAACAAAATGGTTTTTCCGTTTTCGTTTCTGTTGAGTTTTACGTCTTTTTGTGGTGTCCTGTACGTATACATATTTATATATGCATGTATATATACAAGTAGATGTCGGTACGTACATATATATTTGTATGTATGCATATATTTTATTTATTACACTATATATATATATATATATATATATATATATATATATATATATATATATATATATATATATATATATATATATACATATATATATATATTGAGTATAATTGGGTATACCGTTGATAATATATATGGCATACGCATTCTTCTCGAGTAATATCTCCAACGTTATTTACTGATGTGAATCTTAGAAGACAGCATACAATAGATACGTAAATGCCTTGTTGCAATTTGTTACTGTTCATTTGTAGTATAATATATATAAAAAATTATATTTTTGACATAGGCGGCTCACACGCACGGTCAAGAATTTCAAGATTACTTTTACAGTCTTTTTCAGTTATAGCTGACATTTCTTAGTAGCCATTTAAGAATGCCTCATTGCTTGAAGAGCTAGAATATATTAAACATCATTTTAATGAAGTTTGTGTATGCCCTAGTGGAAATGTATTATTTCTATCAGACAAAGCGATGACTGCGTAAGGATCCTATTTTGAATCCATATTGGTTTTGTAGTAGATTTATATGACCTAAAAATAATAGACCACACGCAACTTTTTCTCAAAGATTCACATAAAGAGTAAGATAAAACGATCAAATTTTTTTTTTAATGTTTATTTCTGAGATGCGTCAAAAATAAGGCCAATAATGTAAAAACTCGAACAATATTATATGAAAATGAGAATTTTTCTCGTGACGTAAGCAAGCAAATATTCTTTCGATTTTTGGGAAATCGGCAACAATTTTGAATGGTAGGAGAAAAGTCAATTATATAAGCCAAATGCTTACCTCCTAAAGCAGGAAAGACAAAATCCACATTAGTTGTCTTTCTTTTTAAGCCACATTGTAAAGTAACGGAATATACTCACTGATCATCAGTTGTTAGCTGTTAAGCAACATAAAAGTAAAATCTAACTATAAACTATATGTATTTTCGTATTCTTGAAATGGTTATTCATAAGGTCGGTCATTTGTTGTACAATTACAATGTGGGTACTTAGCCTGTCACCTGGTAACATACCGTACCCGCCCAATCATATTGGATTTTCCCTGCTGGGAGTTTTGCAACAAAATTACTAACCTATTAATAACCCAGAATTTGGGGTTTCTTTTCACTTTTCCCTCCTCACTAGTCACGGATCCTATCCAAATTGTTTCTTTGCACTGCTGTTCCTAATATGATTAAGTCATCATCTTTTACGAGAATGTATTAAACCTAATTCTGCTTCTCTAACTTCGTCGATTAGTGGATTTAATTCAACACAGACACAGCATCATCCATTATCTGATTATGAACCGTCTATATCTTGTGAATTCCCACCCACTGATATTAAAATATATAGGTACACCTTGTGTTACGGAAGCATTCATTTTCAACATATCTCATCCATTTATATGGATCCATAATAGGAAATATATTTATCGTCGGTTTTACGTTCCCTAATATTCATATAACAAGGAAATATATGGTAAACGCGATTTATGTTATGGAATTAATTGTTATGGTAAGCTTTTTCAGAACATTGCACTTTCGTAACGTGGGTGCGTTTGTATATTTTGAAATAAATGCTCCTCTGTACGTACATCTTTCATGTTGGTGCACAGCGGCAGACAAAAGCGTTTATACATAAACACGTGCTTTTGGAAGCGGTATATACGAAGCTTAATGACTTCCGTCAACAAAATCAATTATAAAAAAATATATATATGCATCCTTTCGAGATAAGGAAGGCTAACAGGGAAGTAAGCATGGATATTATTGGAGTAATACCATGAATTTTGCGCTTGCATATATACGAGCACAAATACACAGAACACAAGAAACGCAATGTCAGATTTTATGGAACCCATTCATAAGGGCTTTGCATTCTTCAGTTTCGCACCTTAAATTCTAAGTTTAAGTCGGTACCAAATTAACTTTAACATTCATATCTAGATAAAAGGTAAATAAAATGCCAGTAATTTATCACCTACAGTTTAATATAGTCTACTGAAATGAAGAGATTTTACCGCAAATAACAAAATAAATATGTTTAAGTAGTTTTAATAGCTATAGTGTAACTATTCTACATTCCATCATAGACATAGGACTGTAATCTTAACAACAGCATCCGATTTATTCATGTCAGGAGGCTAACTCATTCGAAAATGGGTTGACCTGTTCTGAAAGCTCGAAGGCTCCGTATTAATGATTAGTAATTTGTTATATTCAGTAGCTGGTCCTACATCTTCCCACGATTCAACTACCATACAAAGAGATACGGTTTTCTTTGGATGTCTAGACCATGTTCTTGTTCGTCCTTGCCATTCCTGTTCCTTCAGATCTATGATGTATGATCAAAGGTATATCTTCGATCCACTTACATTTTCTATCTTTAGGTGGAAGGATACCGTATTTGGTTCTAAATTGTAGTCGCTGCAATATTCAGTTTCCCTCGATTTGATATCTTATATTTTATGACTAACCGAGTAAGCAAATAGGAAATCGTAAGAAGTACATTTTTTTCCGTTTCCTTAGTAACATATTTAATCCTTTCTGCAACTGTCACGCTGTTTTTAAGTCAATAGTGCATCCTATTACCACCTAAACCGTGATGTCTAATAAACCAAAATTATGCCCAAAACTTATTACGTCGTTGTGACACTACTATGATTTCACTTTCTTTAGAAATTTATCGCAGAATAACACTCTAGTGTATTTATCGCACGTCTTTTCAACGAGACGTCTTTTTTTTTTAAGTCGGAATACAATCATCAACACAACAATGAGATCCTATAAAGAGAAAGCAACGTAGAAATACAAAATGTGTACTTGCTATATTTTATTATTTAAAGCTGTTTTAGATATTAATTTAATAAATGCTTTTCAGGAAAAAGCATATTTTAGTAATTTTCTGGACAACGGGACAGTACTACTTTCCTTTTCCGGTGAAAGCACAACTCGTAAATTTCTAACTCCTTATTTCGTGTTTACACACCAATGTAACCTTAATGATATACTTTGATTATAGAGATCATAATGAAACCTTAATCTTGTCCAAAATTATCTTTCATAATGGCTCGAAAAAAAAATATTACACGTTGATATTAACATATATTTCCCTTCATATATACTTCTATCTAAGGCGTTGTATCTAAGGCAAAAAAGCGGTATTTCATCAGTCTTTACGTTCTCAGTTCAAAGTCTGCCGAGGTTGACTTTGCCTTTCATCATTTCGTGGTCGATAAAAAGTACCAATTGAAGACTGAGGTCTATATAATCGACTTACCCTAATATTGTTGGTTTTGTGCTAAAATTCAAATAAAAAATGTACTTCTGTCTAGTTAGCATTTTAATCGTTCCTCCATTAACTAACTTTATTAGTTTTCCTTTTCGCTAGAGGTACAAAGCCAGAGATTAAGGGAAGAGGCAAGGCTATTTATCTACCGCAGTGCTTGAGTGGTATTTTAGTTATCGACCCAGAAAGGATAAAAGATAAAGTCGTCGTAAGCAGAATTTGAAATCTGAACGTAAAAAAAGCGGAGGAAATGTCGACGGTGATTTTGCCAACACACCGCCCTAATTGAGTTTATTAGTTATAATGCAGAATATTATTCTGAATCACATAACTGCCTAAGGCACAAGCAATTTAATAATAGTTTTGCGTGTCACTACGTTGCTGAAATAAACGATAAATTATTCTCTCCAGTTGGCTAGTACTCAAGTAAAGCACCAAATATGATCCATATCACAGGTAGTTCAATATGGCCGAGTGTAAACAGCAGAAAACCTATAATTGGAGCGTTCAAACATACACATAATAAGACGCAGGTAACATTCCATCATCTAGGGCTTCGTATTTTGTGAATATACAAATCCTACACCCATGACACCAGCATCACAGCCACAGCAACTCCACCGCCACCACCATCTCTACCGACATCATCATCATCATCTCTCAATCGCTCTTGCATTTTCATCGCGCACAGTAGCCTATTTTGTCATTGCTATCTTAAGAGTCTCGTTCGATGTACTGGAGATTCGGTTCTATCATGATGACCTTGCTCACAAACATCTCTAAATATAGCAAAATGTTTCCTGTAAGTTGCAGCCGTTTTTCTGCCGTCATAGTCACATTTCTATTCAAGAATAGTGACAGTATGTGAGTGCAGCAACCACCGAAACTTGACTATGCATGTAGTGAGGCACGGAATTTCCCATGCTTAAAGGTGAAATTTCAGGATTCCGTCTACGAAAATTCTGGGGAAGTCATATAATCTGTGTGGAGTATGGAGTTTTTTGGGGGTTTTTTTTGAAATTATAGGATTAATAATGTTTCGAAATTTATGACTCAAGGACAAGAAGTTGTGCTAAACAGAGACTTATTTTATCGACCACTAAATGAAAAAAGGCAAAGCGGAATTTGGACTCAGAACCTAAAGACGGGGAAAATGCCACAACGTATTTTGCACGATGTGCTAACGTTTCTCCCAACTCACCCTTTTTTAACATACCAAGGTCATTTACAATGAGAGAAACACTACTCGCTTTAAGATGCCACATCTTTTGTATTTCAATTTCTAGGTCCATCTATGTACTTAATTTGTAGGCATAATATTAAAACATACCATCAAAATAGATCGTCCAAGAGAATAGAGCAGTGAAAAGTTACAATTCAATATTTAGATCAGGTCAATATGCTAATACAATAACTGTTCCAGTGACCTATATAAGATCATTTAGTTGGAATTTACAAACAAACCAAAGGACGAAGATATGTGTAAAAACAACAAACATGTGTAATAGTTTAATGCTCGGGAAGATAAGAAAGTATTTTACGTTTCGAGCCTACGCTCTTCAACGGATCATTTTGTTGGTCAATTGTTCTCTTTCAAAAAAAGACACTAATATTGCATAACCCCATATGGCTGTCTTTAAAATGGAAAGAGTATTGGTTAACATAATGTGAGACAAACATGCTAGATAATTATTCCCAACTGGAATATATTTGATCGTACCAATAATCTGTCAGATCACCCGTGGGATTATACAACAAAAATAACAATAGTATTAGGCGCAGTCACAAAAATAACACCCGAAATAAGAAATCTTTTAGTATTTATATCATAACTGATATGCTAGAAACTATAGGAACAAACAGACTAAAATAACACCTCAACATCTAAGAATCGTGCATTCCCAATGCAATAGTAGATATGGATATATCCGACATAAGGTCTGGCTGGAAAATTTTCTATAGTGGCTGCACTATGTGTGGGCTGAAGTGAATCTAGACAACCACAATGACAGTAGAAAGAAAGATGAGAATGCATTATTTTAGTATATTTGTCCTAACATTAGCTACGTCAAATTCATATTATACGTACTATCATTTTTTTTTCGTCTAGTCGAACGTAATCAACACAGAGCAAATATCAATTATTGATTTTCTATTTCAACTAATTCTATTAAAATGGAATTAACTTGTTGAGAATGTTGCAGTCAGTTTGATTACAGATGATAATTTTGAATATCAGGTTTATTAGAATGTTAAACACATTTAGTGATGGTAGCGTAACAACTGTTTCAAACAAAACAAAATAGATTGCCTAAAAATGAAGTATTTTACAAAACATTGCCCAGTGATTAATTGAATTATAAAATTTATATTTTTTCTGTATTTCAATGTTTCTCTTGTGTTCATATTACAATTATGAATTAAATTATAACTGTAATTAAATAGTTTATAATAAAATATTTGCGTGGCTGTGGGCACATGAGTTTCTTTGGGCAAGGTACTTCATTATATTACAAAGTTTTTTGTTACTATTTTTGAATCTTAACTAAGATGATGTAATGAAAAATATCTGCATGTAGTAGCTCAAACCGCTAGATCTGGTGATCTAGTCTCACCTAAATATCGCTTAACAACTTAATAGAAAGGAACAAGTAAACGAACGAAATACTGCAATCTGTGGTCACAACTTAATTCTGGCTTATTCTTTCAAAGATGAGGGTATATATTTTAATGCCTTTCGGATGCTGTTTCTATCAGTTGGATTCCTACATTGAGTCTACCATATAAGCTAGGCATTTCCTTAATCAGATCGATTATATACATGATCAAATAGATCAGCGATCATCTGTAGTGGCTGACAAGGAGTTTCCTTGGAAAATTCCCATCCCGATTTTTTCTTGTCCAATTCCCCTCCACCAGCTGTCATAACTGTCTCTCCGTTCTTCATGCTGCTTCTGATTAAATATATCATATTATCATTGAGTTGTCTCGGGTTCGCTTTTATTCCTGGTAGAATTTAACTGGTCAACGGGTTACTACATGTAACTTAAGTTATAAACAAGATTTCTATCATCTTTCAACTACTTAACGTCATGGTAATCTTTCCTGTTCCTAAGAGACAAACTTTTTTGCAGAGGCTTGATTCGAGTTGCTATAACAAAGCTCTCTTTTTTTCTTTTTCAAAATTGCCCTTCTCAAATCGAATCCAGGATTTTCTTCCACATACAACCTCAGTGAGTTTCCAAACTGTTCAACATGCTATCCTTGGCCTTCATCCTTGTTATTCTCTCCTTTTCAACAGTTGATATCGACTGTACATTATTCACTCGTTCTTAACAGCATCACTATATGCATCATTATGGTCGTCGTCGTCATCATCATCATCTTCACCACCACCACCACTACCACCCCACCACCAACCCTACCACCAGCACCACTACCACCCGCACCACCACCACCATCGGCAGCAGTAGCATCATCGTTATTTTCTTGTTTTTTAACATTTAATCTGTATGTTTGTTATAAATGGCTCGCCTCGAAAAACCCAGCGTCCTGGTTCGCCTGAAGGATAAGAGATGTTACAGTTTAACTGAAAGCTTGAGGATGGGAAGTGTCAGGCGCAGTAACAAAAAATCTAGTACAACACAGACATCTAAATGCATTTTTCTAAGAGTGTGGTCAGTAACTGTCAGCACAATCTTTTGAATTTCTCTGTGACATGGTTCACCCGCGATATTATCGAGATGCTTCTGGTAACCCTTTTTTAACATACCCAGGGCACTTACAATCAGAGAAACACTACTCGCTTTAAGAAGCCACATGTTTTGCATTTCACTTTCTAGGCCCTTATACTCTTTTACTTGTTTCAGTCATTTGACTGCGGCCATGCTGGAGCACCGCCTTTAGTCGAGCAAATCGACCCCAGGACTTATTCTTTGTAAGCCCAGTACTTATTCTATCGGTCTGTTTTGCCGAACCGCTAAGTGACGGGGACATAAACACACCAGTATCGGTTGTCAAGCAATGCTAGGGAGACAAACACAGACACACAAACACACATACACACATATATATATATATACATATATACGACGGGCTTCTTTCAGTTTCCGTCTACCAAATCCACTCACAAGGCAATGGTCGGTCCGGGGCTATAGCAGAAGACACTTGCCCAAGATGCCACGCAGTGGGACTGAACCCGGAACCATGTGGTTGGTTAGCAAGCTACTTACCACACAGCCACTCCTGCTGAATTTGTCAAATTACCTTACATAAATATTTTTATCAGTGCGAATACTTACATTTTTTTTTATTCTACAAGTATTTTCTTCCCGTCTCTAATAATAATGTCTGGTCGATTAGCCTCGATCGTTCTGTCCCTGTTGACTGGAAAATCTCAGAGGATAGTGACATTAGTGCTTTCAACGGTTGGCTCGGATTGATAATCATACCAGTAAGTAGAAGTGCCAATTTGTTCCCTTTGCATATTTTCAATGTAGATACTGCCCTACGCAATCGTGGCGACTTTTGTATTTGTGTGGTCTCACCTTAGAACTTCCTGAGACGAGATGGGCGATCGTTTGCGTTTAGTGCCAGAATAGTTTTGAAGAAGGTTAAACTGGTATCCTTTTGTAAACAAACTTGATCTTGTGCTACCAATACGAAACCTTCAGTCGCTAGATTCAGTCCTGAACTTTTTAGCCACTGATAGGTTGTTGCATGGTCTACACCGGCATTTCGACTTCGAACTATATACTGTCAATGCAGAAGCTCATTATTATTATTATTATTATTATTATTGTTGTTGTTGTTGTTGTTGTTGTTATCGTTGTTGTTGTTATTATTATTATTATTATAATTATTATTATTATTATTATTATTATTATTATTATTATTATTATCATTATTATGATAATAATAATTGCATTTGTACAAGTTCACTCCAATAAAAAGGAGGTGTGATTTTTACCTGAAGTCATTCACGTCTATCTTTGTGTCAGTTTGAATGGTGAAATTCCAGAGTAGTGAGATGTTATCATCTTCAAGCAGTAGAGGTGGTTCTTGTTCCCACCAGTTTTTGCAAATTAACAAGTGAATATATTGTGCCGCTCTACCATGCTTGGAGAGATACTCTGTAGGCGCAACAAGACTGAACATGAAGACAGCATGATGAATGGTTTCATTTTGTTGTTTACATACACGACATATTGGGCTACTGCTCTTCTTTCATATGCTGGCCTGTTAGTCCCTTTCTGGGTGGGAATTGATCTTGGGCTGCTATGATAAACCCTTCTGTTTCTGATTTTAAACAAAAAGACACTGACCATTGATGGGTAAGTGCTTTTCAGCATCGACATTATTAGCTCTCTTTGGGTATTTTTCATTAGATGTTATTCTTGCCATTTATCAGTAAGAATATATAAGGCAGCAGTTTTACCGCGGTTTTCATACGCTTATCTTTTTCTGTGTTTGTTCCCGGTATGTCTAATACTGGGATTTTTTGTATCTAGCATTCACTTAGATATTCTTTTGCCTGTGTTGTTACTGATTATGATGAATTCTTGTTTTCATTCTTGATATCCAGTCATCAGAGTATTTCAGGAAATGTTGAGGCCAATTGTGGCAATCTTCATTGCTAATTCCAATACTAAATGTCCACGGACACCCTCTTTTCTTGACAGGTATAGACGTTCTATATTTGCCTTAGGGCAGTTCATTCTAGGCATTGTAAACGATTTTTGTAGTTTTCTGTCAATATTAGACATTTCAGTAATTGACCAATGTCATTGAAACTGTTTGTCACGACCGCTATGGCTAAATTATTGATAGCTTCGATCCTGTTTCTGTCTTGGGTTTTGCCCTTACCCTGCCATAATATTCTCTTCTGATGCGTTCCTTCATCACTGAATGTTCGATACATCACCTTCAAATACCCCTTGGTATTTGTAGCTCTCTGCTGGTTCTAACACCTTTATGACATACTGCTGGCCAAGATTAACTTTGAATGTTTTTCTCCTTTTCCCTTTGATAAATGTACGTTTAACACATTTATCGCGGCCAAATTGTATTCTGATGGCATCACTGAATTGTTTAATAATTGCTGGTAAGCCCTGTAATTGTTGGTCAATATTTACAAAGAGCTTTAAATATCGTTTATGCAAAAACGATGATTTATATTTTTATCAAGCATTTTATAGCCTTATTGTACGTCATCTAGCATATTCGTTAGATATATTAAGGCAACGGCAAGACAAACGAGGAACGGTGATAGATTCATTGTCACTGTTCAAAATGTTTTTCTTTTTTATAGTATATCCAGATTAACGACAAGTTTTGTGTCGTTGGTGACATTCTTCCAAGATCATCTTATTGATGAGTAGCTGATCGTTACAACCATAGGACCCAAGTTTACATCAACTTTCCTCATTAGAAAATTTGCCATTTTTATAAAACAAACTATATATATATTCAATCAAGGCAGATGTTAGCATTTTATACATTTTGTTAAGAAAGTTTTGGGACTATCATTTTTTTGGTTCATTTGTTTCTCAATTTTTTTCAAACTAGGAACGTCACACCATTGCCTAACCAAAAGGGGATCATACTAGTTTGTTGCAAAACATTGTTGTAGAGCATTATTAGCAGTTCATGAATCTCTAGGATGGCATTCTACAAGAAGTTAGGATTTTTATCCTTTACTGGAGACTTCCTTTTGCTTGACTTCCTGAGAGCAGATCTTACATCCTGTACCTTGATAACCTCCCACTTTTTCTCTTTCAGGAATCAGTAGATATTCTATCAATCCAAGGGGCCTTTTTATTACTTATTTTCCTTCTGCCCCAATTCTATTTCCAAATTCTTGGACCTTTTTTGATGGGATAGGCTTTACTGTAACTAGTATCTTCCCTATCTTCCTATAAAAGTTATTTGGGCTAGATTTGAACATGTTGTGTTTGGCGAATCTAAAGCGATTTTCATACACTGCTACACGAGCACTTTTAGCTCATACCTTTTGCTTATTAGTTTCTATGATGGCGTCGATGTCAAGTATGTTTTTCAAACCTAAGGCATTTCAAACATTCTATGTCAGACCTAAATAGCTGAATTGGGAATTGTAAATTGTCAATTAGGCTTTGGTCAAGGAGGCTTTTTTGGGAATGTTGTCGCTTTCTTATCTCTTCACCACATAGAATCATTGAAATTTTCGTGGATGCATGGTACAGGTGGTTGAGATCTCTAATATCAACATCATTATCTGAAATTTTACCAATTACTTTCAGCTTTCGGTTGGCTTTGTGAATTTTGGGGGGAGTGTCACGTTCATTCATATTAGTTTCTTTAATATTCAGCCATTCAATCATAATTTGATTTTTTTACATCATCTAGTTTAGTTGGGTCAATTTCTGTGTGACTTTCTTCATCTATTTGATTTTCATCTGCTTTTGTATTTATGTTTGTTTCAGAGAGTATTTCACTTATGAGTTGCATTAACTCTTTCTATCATTACTGCATTTTCATCAGACCTGGGATGCTCTGTAATTATTTCCTCTGTGGTATCTTCTTTAGCTGCAACTTCGTCCTTGTATCACTCACTGATTATTTAATTTGATCATCGCTAATTCAGTTAGTAATTTCTTTTTCATACTGTTTCTTCTGACGTTAGCAAGTTTGTTACTGTCTATGTACTATCTTATTTCAAGATGCTTCAGGCTCTAATTGAGTTAGGTTTGTTCAGTATTAAATATATTTTGGGTGGAAATATATGACATGAGAGAAGGCCTTAAAAACTTCTTTATTATCTCGCCTAAAACAGTTTTCATTTGGTTATTTGATGACGAGCGTGGATAGGAATCTGTTGGAATATTTCGGCTGTGTGGTACATCCAGCCCCTGTGTTTCAGGAAGATTCGAAACAGTAGCTAAGCCCAGTAACGAACCCAGTCTCGTTCGTATTATTATTATTATTATTATTATTATTATTATTATTATTATTATTATTATTATCATCATCATCATTATCATAGCCATTTCATAAGAGGAATTCTTTGTAGTTTGGATAATTCATATTTATAAACAAAGATGTTCCGTTCAACATCCTTTTTCATGGGGCATTTGAGTGGGACAAGCTACTCAACCTTCAAAACATATTGACTAGGCCCCAACTCAAGGTCATGTGCTGTTCATCTTCATGTGAGATCACCATGTCGCGCACATATGGTTGTGATGCATGTACCTGGTATACCGTTATCTTATCAGACAGGTAGTCATGATGGTTATATTGGGCTAAGAGGAAAGCTAGTTAAGAGTAGCAACATAACACTAGATAAAAACCAATGAAATAAGTGAACTAGACCAAAGCCAAACTTACAAATATTTAGGAATCCATGAACTAGATAAGACACAACCCACACAAATGAAAGAAATAATAATGAAAGAATACTATAGACGAGTTAGATCAATACTAAAAACAAGGTTCAATGCTAAAAACAAGATAATAGGTATTAACACTTTAGCCGTCCCAGTTATAAATTACAGCTACAATATCCTTACCTGGCCACTAAATGAACTAACCAAAATAGATAGGAAAACAAGAAAAATAAGGACAGGATCTAGAATGTATCACCCAGAATCTGACATAGAAAGACTATATATACAACATATAGAAGGTGGTAGAGGCCTTATAAAGCTGGATACCTATTATAAAATAACCACCATAGGACTGCAAAAATACCTACTTCAGAAGCAAGGAAAACTGATACAAATAGCGACAAAACACGAGCAAAACAAAAAAAAGTTCTCAGTATTTAAGGAAGCTGACAAATACAATCAAGAAATCATACCACCTGAAGAAGAAGAAGAAAGAAGAAGAAGAAGAAGAAGAAGAAGAAGAAGAAGAAGAAGAAGAAGAAGAAGAAGAAGAAGAGAAGAAGAAGAAGAAGAAGAAGAAGAAGAAGAAGAAGAAGAAGAAGAAGAAACAACAAAAGCTATAACACAAATGAAATCCAAACTAAAACTAGAACAGCATCGGACCATGATAAAACGATGGAAAGAAAAGCCCCTTCATGGTAAATACTGGACTAAGCTAATTGCAAAAGAAATAGACAAAGAAAAATCCCAGCAATGGTTGAGAAGCTCAGGACTCAAAGCAGAGACATAGGGATTTTTAATTGCAGCACAAGACCAAAGCCTCCCCACCAGAAATTAACAAAAACATATATTGAAAAGAAATATAACAAGTAACTGCAGAATATGTGGAGATGAACAAGAAACAATAAATCATACATATATATGTATGTGTGTGTGTGTGAGTGTGTGTGTGTGTGTATATAATTACCTGCCCCTTTTTATGTATATACAAATATATATATATATATGTGTGTGTGTGTGTGTTTGTGTTTGTCCATCCAACGTCGCTTGACAACCGATGGTGGTGTTTACGTCCCCGTACCTTAGCGGTTCTTCAAAAGAGAATAAGTACTAGGCTTACAAACAATAAGTCCTGATGTCGATTTTCTCGACAAAAGGCCGTGCTCCAGCATGGCCGCATTCAACTGACTGAAAAAGTTAAAGTGTAAAGTGTAAACAGAGAGTACACTGTGTTACGAAGGAATAATAGTAATGATGATGATGATGATAATTATTGATATTATTATCATTATTATATTTGTTGTTGTAATTATTATTATTATTATTATTATTATTATTATTATTATTATTATTATTATTATTATTATTATTATTATTCAGTAGTTTTATTTTTATAGCGTGCTTTCACTTCACTACCGAGCGCAGCTCTGTGTGCCTTGGGTATGTGCTGTGATTTGTTGTGATGCTCTGATGGTTATTGTATGGAAAGTGCAATTTTCTGTATGTTATATGTGTTTGTAAGTCCTGGTGTTTTTGTTATGTATTTGTCTGAATATTTTTTATCATGCCTAATGCACCTACAGTGATAGGAATTGTTTCTGTTTTTCGATTCCACATTCTGGTTACCTCTATTTCCAGTTCTTTGTATTTTGAAAGTTTCTCCATTTCTTTTAGAGACACGTTGTCATCTGCCGGTATTGATACATCAATTAGAAAGCATTTTTTCCTTCATGATCTCTGACAACTATATCTGGTCTGTTGGCCTTAATTTCCCTATCTAAGTGTACTGGCATATCCCAGAGTATGGCTGCTTTCTCGTTTTCTGAGACCTTTTCTGGTGTGTGCCTATACCATCTTTTTTCTGTTGTTATTCCATAATGTTTGCATAGCTTCTAGTGTATATAGGTTCCAACTCTGTCATGTCTGTGAATATATTCCTTCTTAGCCAGGACTGGGCAGCCAGAGATAATATGATTTATTGTTTCTTTTCTATCTCCACATATTCTGCAGTTACTTGTTATTATATAAGGCTGAGAGCTGTCAGAATAATTAGCACACCGGGCAACATATTTAGTGGCATAACGTCTGCTTTTACGTTCTGAGTTAAAATCCCACTGGAGTCGATTTTGCATTTGTGTCTGAAAGGTTTATTTTCAATTTTGTTTTAGTTTTAGCAGCAACAGCAGCAGCAGTAGTCTACTACTACTACTACTACTACTACTACTACTACTACTACTACTACTACTACTACTGCTACTACCCTCATCACCACCAGCATCACCACTCCTCCTCCCCTACTACTACTACTACTACTACTACTACTACTACTACTACTACTACTATCACTGCTGCTTCTACTATTAAGTAACAGTGAAATAGAAGTAATCGACCAATTCCGTCCCCAACAAATTTCATACCTTGTCTTTCAAAGGAATATTATTATTTTTAGTAGCAATACTACTACTACTACTACTACTACTACTACTTATTTTTATCATTACGCTAGTACATACCATATTGTTTAGCAGTCTCATTCTTCCGATTCATGATGTTTGGAGACACGTTTTCTCATTATTCGAATTCTTTTGGAATATAAGATGGTGGTTTCCTACTTGTCGACAATGCGAGTTTCAATTCCGACTACTTTCAGTCTTTTAGGTAGCGTTTCAGATTCTGTGCCAAGTACACCAATTAACACAGGAATAGTTTTTGCTTTCGTCTTCAAATAGTCTCCTCAGCTTTGTGGGTAAGAGTACATATTTTTCATTTTTTTTTTTTTTATTTCCTTCCTATCGACTCGGTTGTCATAGAGACTTGCGCAATCTCTGATGTTACGCTAGTTGTTTATTTTGTTCTCATATCTGCTCATATTACTTCAATCGTAAGGTCAGCCTCAATGAGGAAATGCCACGAGATTGTAATCCTCATTTTTCATCAGTCTTAGATTCGTGCTTATACGATATGTCATTGTTTTCAAGCCACTCACTCTGGAAACATCCCAATACACTCATCTACACAGTTATGTCTTCACTGATAGTCCTGCTCTGGTAGTGTTCTGCTATCATTCCAATGATGATTGTTACTTTTGTATATTTTCCTGCAGATGGTACGTTAACTATCTGACTGAGATATTTGCTTTTATGATATTCATTGTTTTTGAGCAGCTAAAAATTGAGTTTCTCTCTCATTTGAAGTTCTCGACCTTTAACCAGAGCCAGTGGTCCTTACTTTCTGACAATATCGGTTTGTCGTTTGAATTACTCATGTAATTCCATATCATTCCATCTGTTACGTTTCTTGTTATATACTGTGTCGTCGTTGAATACTATTTCGGTCCACTTTGGGATTATCTCGGGTGACCAACTGAACCCATCCTTTAGTCTGCACAACATAATTTTTAAGACTCAGTGTCGCAATATTAACAATGTGTTCAACGTTAATTAATTCTCTGACACTTTCCTTTTTTCGTAGGTATAATAGGTCTAAGTAGCTTTCAATTTCCTTTATTCAAGTCCTGTACCTCGGACTTTATACAGTTCACAAAGGGAGCAGAATATTTCAATATGGCCATAACCCATGTATTTATGGCTTAAATTTTGTTTGGTAAACTCATAGGCAAACCTGGACAAGTATATTTGTCAGAGGGGTTAGCGCAATGATGAAAAATAATGGAGAGAATGAAGTTTTTCCTTTGCCCATATCCATTCTATTTCCCTCACACTCATTGCTTTCTCCAAAAAGTTGCTCATCTTTTCATTCACTCCGAGCGTTCTCAGAAACTCTAAGCTGCGTCATAATCCTTCATGTAATCTATCCATTTAGTAGCTTATTCTTCTTCCTCATCGTGCTTATTTAATATTCTACATTTTATATAGAGCAAATAAGAAGTTTTTCTGTATTTTTCCTAAATCGCTTTTGTTCGTCTGGCAATAGGTTATCCTTTTCCAAAACAATTATATCTTCATCTGCTATGAAGCCGGTCTATTGTTTCCAGAGTAACGGTAAGCAAGTAATAGGTCTGTAATTGCTGAATTTCCCTATCTTTTCTGGTTCCTTCTCCATCAGTACTGTCGTTCCTTTTGCCATCCATGTTGGTTTTCTATTTTCTATGCAACCAGTAATAAATGGCTGTATATAGCTGTGTGTACTTGGGAGATACTTGAGTCAGAAACTCTGGACACCATAAGGTTCGTGTGTTTTTCCACTTCGTTTTTTTGCAATTAGCTTTCATTTTTACTCTTTTATTTATTAGTGGTGTTAATATTTGTTTGCTGTTGTTGATACTGTTGATGTCGTTGTTGTCATTACTAATATTATTGTTTCAATCATATTATAAATGGGGGAAAAAGATTAGATGAAATATACAAGGAAGCATTCTGCATGCCAGGCAGCATTCGGTAGGGTATTACCTATGCAATATATATAGAAACGCTAGCTGAGCTTAAATTTCCAATTAGAGAACCTTTGGAACTCTAAATGTAGCAGTAGTAACAATCACATGACGTATACCCCTTTTGGCCGGCCTTATTATCATTTCGTCCCAGGTGGACTGCACTGTAGCCGAACTTGAACAAAATGCATTTCATTTGTAGCTAACTAATATGCTATTCTGGTGTAACAGGTAATAGATTATATTATTCAGACTGTTTCTCAAATTAGAAGTTTTTATCTTAGGAGTATTTCACTGCTCTTGTAGACTAAACACAGAGTCTCTCGTTGTGGTTCTTTTTAACATGGACGACATGCCATAGAAGGAAAAATGTATATTCAATTAAATGGTCTCTAGAAATAATTGATGATTATTCTATTGATCGCGGCTCGATAGACGCAAAATAAATCTTATAAAAGAAAGATTTTCGTCTAGGTACTTCCACTCTAATATTAAGTTGTTGGGAGACAAGAAGATATCGACCTTGACATGGGATTGCTGTGTTCGTCCCAATAGCGGCTAACACAAACGAATGAAAACCCTAGCAAAAATACTATTCTGACTATTATAAATCCTATAATACTTCTCTGTATTCTGACAAACTTTTAAAAATAAAATGCATGGTAAAATTAACAGCTGTGAGATTTGACCCCAGCAGTTCAATTATGGAATCAAAATACTGGAATATATTTCTTCTATCACTTCAGTTCTTCCAAACCATGACTCTAAATTGATGCTATCAAAATAACTTCTGGAATCTATTGTTCAAATCCCATGTCCCTACATACAGGTTCATAAAAACAAAATCTATTTCTTGCTACAGTTTGATGGCAATGTATGACAACTTATTCCCGTTTATATATAAAGCAAACTAATATTAAATGATATCTCATGAGTATATTGAAGAAGAATGCATAGTTTTAGATCAGAGATGACAGGTAAATTTGTTGGACATTTATAACACGTTACGTAAAAATTTTGTGCAAATGTAATTTCCGCGTGTTTATTTTCACTATTTTTTTTATATTGCAATTCCTTATATTGACATATATGTTGTTTACTGTCCTTCTTCCTCCCTCTTACTATCCCAATATATCTCCCTTGCTCTTTCGTTACTTATATACGTGTGTAAGTGTGATTGTTTATCTATGTATATAATATCTATGTATATAATTATCTATGTGTGTATGCATACATGTATGTATGTTGATGTATCCAGAAATGTTAGCATCACCTTCTCATGAGTTACTGGTAAGCTGTTTCTAGAATTCGCAAAATTGTAATTACATCTTCAGTAATTTTATAAACTTCATTTGTGACCAGCTATAGTTGCATGGGGAACTTGGAATTATGCCATTTTTTATCATCAAGAACATATTTACTCAAGCAATTTCATTGGCATATAGAAAAAATAGATAAAATCAAGCTTTGGCGCATTTGAGTGTTGTTTCAAAGGAATTTATACAACATCAAGATATTCTCTCTGATATGGGTGAGTTGAAATTTTACATTTTCATTCTTCTTAGTTTCAACCTGAATAGGAGACATGTCCATCACGCTGTCTCTATGCAATGTAATACAATCTCCAAGGCATCATATTATTTCTTTATACAACCATTTTTTTTCATCTGCAAATACAGCTGATTCACAGACCAGAAAAGTACTCGAATTTTAAGACTGAATATAATGTGAAACATTGCTTCCTACAAACAAGAGTTATTGGAGAGAGCATCTCCACACACATCATTCATAAATAAGTTAATATATGCCATGTGGTAGAAAAGGTGTCAAGAACCTACATAGAAAACCGAGTTACAATTACTGGTATATATCATCTCTTATGATACCAAGAAAAAATTTCCTCTCTTAAAAAAATGCATCTATTCGCTTTTCAGTGAACTGGAAATGATCACTTCTTACATTTAATGCGTAGTCTCAATAAACAGAACATCGAGATCCAGACACCGATTTAGATAATGTCATGGATTGTATTATGAGACAAACAGTCTTTCTTGCTGACTGAACATTTACGAAGATGATATCTATGGCAGAAAGCGCCAACGGAATAAATTTTGTTATAAGTATTGTGTATCTAATTCTCTTTCCCTCCCATTCTTACTCTCTCTCTCTCTCTCTGTTTCTCTCTCTCCCTCCCTCTCGTTCCCTCTATCTCTCTATCCATCTGTCTATATCTATATCAAATCTGCGTGTATATGTACGTGTATATGTGCAATATGAATTTAAGCTTGTGTGCGTAGCATTCTACACGAAAGTTGCAGAATATTATCACCTCATATTAATATTCAAAAACTGTATATCTTGCACCTGATGGCGCACATAACGCAACAATAGGCAGAGTAACTAAATATAGATTTGGAAAATAATCCAAGTTTTTAGTTAACACGTGAATCATAGCAGTCCGTTTTCCATTAACACAACACATTCGACAGTCTTCAAAACCGAAAAGCGTCACTGAACGTAGTGAGCGGCCGTTTAACGTATTTAAAACGTATTATCAAGGCTGCTTTGTGGTTCAATTTGACGAAAAGCAAGAATGACAAAACTAAATTTGCATAGCATATCGTTATGTGTTCAACCAATTTTTAGATGTCGATACAGAAATTACAAACAGCCCCTATCAGCAGTATACATTAAATCATTAATACATGCATAGAAATAGTGACAGGCTACATAAATATGGAATGTGCTGTGGAGAAGGTGCATACATATGATTTGCGAAATATTTTTACACATGCTATTTGTGCATTCATTTTTATAGTGATGAAGTGTCATAGCCTTCACAAAATCGCTATACAAAATGCATGTATATACACATAATCACACACACATGTATATGCACATACGAATACGCTTATATAATATAATTACATTTATTCACTCAAACCAGTAGCAAACAAACGCATATATATATAGCTTTATATCTTGTTCGTGTTTTCTTACTATTTGTATTAGTTTTGCTTGCTTCTGAAGTAGGGTTTCCTGTAGTTCTATACTGGTTATTTAGTAGTAGTATTCTAGCTGTATAAGCTCTACCACCCTCGAAATATCCTCCTCCTCCTCCTCCTCCTCATCATCATCATCATCATCATCATCATCATCGTCATCGTCATCATCCTCATCTTCATCATCTTCATCATCATCATCATCATCATCATCATCATCATCATCATCATCATCATCATCATCATTATTATTATTATTATTATTATAGTAGTATAGGCGCAGGAGTGGCTGTGTGGTAAGTAGCTTGTTAACCTCACTGACCGTTTTCTTCCCGGTAAGAGTTTTTGCTGTGTTGTTAATTGTTGAATTCCTACTACTGAAAATTTGCCTTTAAACGTTGCTGAACTGTCTTGTTCTCCGGTTTTACCGGGAAATAATTGAATAATTTCTTACCGTTGAACTGTTAGCCACTGTGGCTTTTTATTTACGTGACTATACATAGTCCTGCCAGACTATTTTCGTGCCCCTCCCCCGAATGGGGGTGGGAATTGGAATTTTTGAACTGCTTTTTTGAACTACTTTGGAAGAAAAACTTTCTATAGGTTTCCCAGTTTTGTGGGAAACCAATACTCGTAATTTTTGTGTTGTCTAATTTCAACAGAATAATGTCTGTTGAAATTATTCACGAAAGTAGTGCTCTTGAGGAGAGCAATGTTAAAAAATTTTCTAAGGTAGCCGCAGTGGCTACCGAGAAAATTGACATCGATGTCAACCAGCTCGTCGAGCTATTTAAAAGAATGCAAGAGGAGGGTGGTGATGTTAAAATATCACCCTCCGCCAGTATCGTGGAGACCGAGAAGCGGACCGTAGTGTTTAAAACTTTCTGTCCACAAAGCAGAAGGTTCGAACACTTTGAAAAAAGCACCATCGAGAAATGCCTGTCCCCGATTTGGAAGGACATCGTGTACGTCGCCAGGGGACGGGCATATGGCACTGTGGATGTCCGCTTCTCGGGGGAAGAAATGGCCCGCGGGCATTCTGTGAACCCCCTAAAAACCAAGGAGGTGGTACTTTTTCCAAGCTATAGGGGACGCAGGACGTCCCGGGTCAGGATTGTTGAGGCCCCGCCGGAAGTAGATCCGGTAGAGGTAGTGGCCGCCCTGTTATATAAAAGGGCGGACAAAATAAAAATACTAGAAGTAACATGCTCTACCCCTCGATTTTGGCTCGGGCGTAACATTAATATATTAATTCAAGGAACAGCGAAGGACCTGCAGCTCCTTCCTGAGAGGGTGCTCGTGGGCGAGAACGTAGCCCTCAGGGTACAGGTCGAAGGCCGAAAACCCACCTGTTACGCCTGCGGCAAAAAGGGCCACATTCGTGTAGACTGTCCAGACAAGCAAAAGAAACCGCAGACACCAAGCCCCTCAGATAATAAAAAAGTTCCTACCCTTGCAAACACACCTACCCCTACAAAAACAAAAAATCCCACTCCCGCTGTTACGGTGCCAACCCAAAAACAGACTGAAGAAAAAACCCAGCCCTCGCACTCACAAACCCCTACACTATTAAAACCTCCCGCCCCCCTAAAAAAAGCGGCGCCTACCGAACAAACCATTGCCACCCCAGACGATACCATGGAGGTATCAGAGGGGGGATTTACACCAGTTCGTAAAAGAATTCGTGCAGCATCCCCGTCCACATCCCCTACAAAAAATAATAAAAACAAAGACACACCACAGACACGGAAAAAAAAATCCCGCTCAACAGGCCCAGAAAAAGAAGACAAAAAAGAAAATGAACTCATATTAATTGAATTCGACACACAAGACAAATACATAAACGATATTGTGGTTCAGCATCAGTCAGCAAGACTGTACAACAAATACAAAGATCGAAATAGACACGCGTGGATTGCGGAAACAACGTTCAAACAATTAAAAGACAGACACCCAAACGCCATCCGGCATATCGCGAACTTGCCGGACTATCTGAAGAAAGAGGAGAAAGAAGGGGCCCACAAATGTGTGGTGAGGTCGGCCCCCACCTCTCCAACGAAATGTAAGTAGAACTTTTACTTTTTGTAATGGCTTCGCTTAACCTTGGTTGTTTAAATGTGCGTGGTCTGAGTTCGAAGTGGAAGCAGGCTTGTTTCCTCGACGACCTCAGATCACATGATATACATGTGATGGTTGCTACAGAGACCAAGCTGGACAGCCTACAAACCTTCTCGCCTCTCCTGAATGGCTACGAGAAAATCATGTCTCCTGGCCAGACCGGAGGGCGAGGGGGCGTAAAGACTTGGCTCTACAGACAAGTACTGTCTATGTAGACCCAGAAGGTGGGCTGGTCGTCCTTGATGTGACATACAGCAGTAAGTCCTTCAGGTTGATCGGACTCTATGCACCTTGTGCTAGAGGTTTCCAAACTGATTTTTATCGGCGCCTAGAGGGCTTTCTCGTGACGTCGAAGACTTTAGTGATATTAGGGGACTTTAATGCTATCGTTGACGTACACATCGATAGCGTTGGCTCGATCTATAGGAAAGTGAACTCACGTCTCGTGGATCTGCTTAAGCGGTTTCAGCTGGCAGATCGTTACAGACTTGACCATCCGAACGTCCCAGAGTGGACCTGGATGAGTGGCGACGGAAGGTTCAAGTCTTATCTAGACAGGATAGTGATAAGAACTAGAGATAAGTCTAGTTTTAGTTGTCCACAGCTCGTCCAGGTGCCCTATACTGACCATAGAATGGTCACGTGTAGACTGGACATAGATAGCACACTTAAGATAGGAACTGGCTACTGGAAGCTGAACAAGTCTATTTTGACACGCGAGGCATACCGTAGTCCGATTAAGGTGTTAGTGCAGAGGGCGTTAACTGGAGCCGTGGTTAATAACCGGTGGTGGTTCACCCTCAAAAGAGCCATTCGATTCGAGTCCATTAGATTTACTAAACAACTAAGACTAGATAGGGCTAGAATAGAAGGGCAACTAGTTAAGAACTTAGAGGAGGCGTTGAGGTTGGGCTCTGCATCTCACATTTTAGCGGCGAGAACGGCATTAGACCGTCACCTCAAAACCAAACATGAGGGATGTAGAGTCCGGGCTAAAGTACGAGCATTGGGCCGTGAGGGAATTAATGTTTCCGGATGGGCCCGTACGATAGAAACACAGCGTGGAAACGATGCCACAATTGGGTCTCTTGTTGATGAAAACGGATGCACGATCAAGAAGCGGGACGAGATGTGTGAGGCACTTCACAAGCACTTCGCCGAGTTGTTCGGGAGGTGCTAGACGCTGGATCATGGTGAGGCCCTTAGGGACTTCCTGTCTGGTGGCCCGCGCCTCTCGACACGAGAGGCTGAGTGCTGTGAAGGGCCAATCACAGCCGAGGAAGTAATCGAGGTGTTGGGCAAGTGCCCCGGGAAGAAGTCGCCGGGTCTCGATGGTCTGCCCTATGAATTTTATAGAAGTATGCCAGACTTGTTCGGGCACCTGCTGGCTAGCGTCTACGCTAACTGGCAGCAGAATGGGAGAATTCCCAAGTCTGCGAGCCGGGGGGCGGTGACGTTGATCAAGAAGGACCCGAACAAGGGGGACGAGATAGGGAACTTCAGGCCCATAACTCTGTTAAACACAGAGTTAAAGATTCTGGCCAAGGTGCTAGCAAAAAGGTTGGCGCGGGTCGTGGACAAACTTGTCGGGGAAGCGCATACGTGCGCTATCCCCGGCAGAACGATCCACGACAATCTCCACCTTATACGCTACTCCTTAGAGAGGGTGGGGAAGCTTTCTGGCGCAGGGGGAGCACTGGTACATTGAGACCAGTCCAAAGCATTTGATAGGGTCGACCATCGGTACCTGGCGGCGGTCCTCGGAGAGGCTGGCCTAGGCCCGACCTTTCGAGGTTGGATCGCTGCTTTGTATAGCGACATCGAGTCTGTAGTCAAGGTGAACGGTTCCTTTTCGAAGCCGTTCAGGATCGAGCGTTCAGTTCGTCAAGGGTGTCCCCTGTCCTCGCTCCTATACGTATTGGCTCTTGAGCCTTTGCTGCGGAAGTTGGAGGCACTAGGGGGCGCGCCGCATGACCTATGGTGTGGAAGAGGAGCTACGGCGTATGCGGATGACACCTCCATCATCGTGGCAGACGAAGGCCAGCTTCCAGTGGTGGAAGAGGCCATCAAAAGCTACGAGGCGGTGGCAGGAGCAAAGGTTAACAAGGACAAGTCGGTCGGTTTGCAACTCGGCACCTGGAGGGGCAAGCCGATGCCGTCCAATAACGTCGTAGGGCGTTGGACGGAAGGTCCTGTTAAGCTGCTCGGAGTCTGGTTCGGGCCAGACCTCCAGATTGAGAAAAATTGGAGTGAGGTGGCCAACAAGGTGACCGCTCTAACCCAGACCTGGTCTGGGCGGGCGTTATCCCTGCTAGGGAAGGCGGAGGTGGTGCAGATGTTTATAGCATCAGTAATCACCTACCGTCTGACCGTGGTGCCTTGCCCCGATTTGTGGCTGAACAAGTTGGAGAGAATCCTTTTCCGATTTTTGTGGAAAGGAGGAAAGCCACTTGGAAAGCGCTCTGTCTGCTGCCAGAAACCGCTAAAGGGTGGGCTAGGGATGCCTTGGCTGAGGATGCGAAAACTCGCGTTAAGGTTGAGGCACCTCTGGCTTTACCTGGATGGAGAGCAGGTGTGGTCACCGCACGTCCGGTTCTACCTTCCCCAGTCAACATCCCTAACGGACATCGGTGCATGGATCAAGCGGAGACCTAAACTGAGTGAATGGCATTTGGAGTGCCGTCAGGCGCTCCAGCTACTATCTCGGGTGGGCAACGCCGGCAACAGGAGTTCCACCACGGATTTCTATAGCGGTTTAGTGGAGATTAAGTCCGAAGACGCTTTGGGGAGACCCTGGGCTACGATGAAAATCAGTTGGTCAACCTCTTCCGGAGGACGTTCGGGCCGGGGTATCTGGATAATTACCAGAAATCCCTGGCCTGGCAGTGTTTCCGTGCGGCTTTACCTGTTCGCGACAAGCTGTCAAGGCACGGTGGTGCCGTCTCGCCGACATGCCCGCGATGTGAGCAGGATAGGGAGACCGTCTTGCACGCATTCGTGGAGTGTCCGGAGTTATCGGGACTGATAGCTTTTGTTGAACAACTGTTGTCAGTGATGGGAAGAGTACAGCTATCAGCTGAGTCGATCATCGAGATTGTGCCGCCCCCTTTCCTTAACAGGGAAAGAAAGGCTTTTTTTTTCTGTGTAGTAGCCATACTGAAAGAAACAGTATGGAAGACGCGTACGAAAGGTATAGTGACAGGCACCTTTGTCTCCGGCCAGGGGTTGATTAACTTTTTTAGTTACCACCTCAGTGGCAAAATCAGGCTGGAGAAGAGGTGTCTGTCACGAGATATGTTTGTGAAAAGATGGAAGCCTGTGGCATACAAGATGGGTATGTTTGGCACCAGGTAAGTGTGACCGGATCAGAAAGTAAAGGTTCTACCCGGATGGCTGGGTGTCCGTCCTTCGACATGATCATTAATATTTTTAAACATTGCCTTCGTAAAATTCATTGTTTATAATCTTATCCGTAATTTCATTCGAAAATTGTAACTGTGTTAAGCTACTTCACCCTTTATATTTGTCTGTCCTTGTTTGTCCCCTCTTTGTAAATGCCTAAATGGCAAATTATATGAAATAAAGTAGCTTGTTAACCAACCACATGGTTCCGGGTTCAGTCCCACTACGTGGCATCTTGGGTAAGTGTCTTCTGCTATAGCCTCGGGCCGACCAATGCCTTGTGAGTGGATTTGGTAGACGGAAACTGAAAGATGGCTGTCGTATATATGTATATATATGTATGTGTATATGTTTGTGAGTTTGTGTTTGTCTCCCTAGCATTGCTTGACAACCGATGCTGGTATGTTTATGTCCCCGTCACATAGCGGTTCGGCAAAAGAGACCGATAGAATAAGTACTGGGTTTACAAAGAATAAGTCCAGGGGTTGATTTGCTCGACTAAAGGCGGTGCTCCAGCATGGCCGGAGTCAAATGACTGAAACAAGTAAAAGAGTAAAAGAGTAAGAGAGTATTATTAGTATTAGTATCAGTAGTATTATTATCATTATTATTATTATTATTATTATTATTATTATTATTAGTAGTAGTAGTAGTAGTAGTAGTAGTAGTAGTAGTAGTCGTATTTGTATTAGTAGTATTAGTATTAGTAGTAGTAGTAGTATTAGTAGTATTAATATTATTAGTATTGTTATTACTATTATTATTATTATTGTTACTATTATTATTATTATTATTGTTGTTGTTGTTCTTGCCGCTGTTTTTGTTGTTGAAGTTGTTATCAAGTTAGAGAGCGATGCATGTCATCAAAGTGAATTTGGAGCAAAATATAGACATCTGCCTGATATGGGTACACTGGGTACAGCATTACAAACATATTTGCGCGACATGGTGATATCATATCAAAATAAAAAGCACATAACCTTGCACGTGAGGCCCAGTTAGTATTTTCTTCAGGTGAAGTATCCCGTCCCACTCAATACCTCCCTGAAAATAAGCGTTGCTTCAGGAATGTGAACGAAACACGTTTCCAAAGGCGAATTATTCAAACTGCAAAGAATTCCTTCTAACACATGGCTATGATGCTACCTACTACTTCTGCTCGTGATCACAGATGCACATATCGTTAGTCACTAAGGGACATGCTCAACTAAGTAAAGTCAAGCAACGGACATGCAAATCTGTGGTATCGAGCAGAATGTTTATTGTAGCCCATCATTTTTTACCAACATAAAGCATTTACATGATAATACTTCCAATCAGTTTCTGATATTACATCAAGACATTAATTATTATTATTTTTTTTTTTCTTCTTTCAAATTTGCTTCCATTTCTTGCCGAGTGTCTTCCCGACTCCTAGGGCAAAGAAACTCATAGTATACATTGGTAGGCCATTAAACCAAACTCAATAGTTCGTTCCCTTTTTTTTTCTTTTTTTTTTTTCAAGTTAAATTGAAATACATGAGCAGCAACAGATCTCACATCGACAATGCTCTTCTCAATACGTGTGATGTACCAGTTAAGACAATCTTTTGCACTTCTTGCAGGGATGGTAAGCCAGCGATCATTCTCATATAATTTTCGGTTCCCTTCTTGATCATTCCTAGTGCTCCTACGATCACTTGTATTGTAACCGCCTTGAGATGCCACATTTTCTCAATTTCAATGAGTAGGTCTTTATATTTTCTGAGCTTGTCAAACTCTTTCGCTGAGATATTATGATCACAGGGGATGCTCATGTCGATCAATAAGCAAACTTTACTGTTTTGGTCTTTCACAACAATATCTGGTTTATTGGCCTTGATGGTTCGGTCTGTATGTACTGGAAAGTCCCACAGAATGGTTACATTTTCTCCTTCAGTTACAGCCTCAGGGTGGTGATTATACCACTTGTCGGCAGTTTTGATATTGTAATGCTGACTTATTAGCCAGTGGAGATATTGGCCAACTCTGTCATGTCTTAATTTATACTCCACTGGTGCTAAGACCTTACATCCAGAGATTAGGTGGTCCACTGTTTCAATCATGTCGTTGCAGAATCGGCATTTTGGGTCTGCTCTATTTTTCATCACATTGGCCTGGTAGTTCCGGGTTAATAGGCTTTGATCTTGAGCAGCCAGGATGAAACCTTCGCTCTCTGCTTTTAGCCCTGAGCTCTGTAGCCACTGATGGGTTTGCTTCTGGTCAACATCAGCTTGTTTGCTGCGGGCCACATATTTGCCGTGCAGAGGTTTCTCCTCCCACCTATCAGCCAATTGCTCGTGCGCTTTCTTCATTGCCATCATTTTCACCTTCTTTGCCGTACTTCCCTCGGGTTGTTCAGTTTGGATATCCTGCACGAGATCAATAGCAAATTTTTTGCTTTCCTTTATGATAGAATGAAGCTTCTTTCGTCTCTCGTGATTTTCCACGAGCTTTAGCATCCAGTCATTCGATATTTCGAGATATTTGGCCAGTCCAATTTTGGTTGTTTTGTAAGCTAGTTCAAATTGGATCAGGCCTCGACCTCCTTGGGCTCTGGGAAGGTAAAGGCGATCTACGTCTGACTTTGGGTGGTGCATCCTATTACAACTCAGCAGCTTGCGTATTTTTCTATCTATATTCTTTACTTCACTCATATTCCAGTTCAACACATTGTAGCTATAAGTAACAACTGGAACTGCTAAGGAATTTATAGCTAACACCTTGTTACGTGCATTTAGTTCAGATTTCAGGACTGCACGAACTCTCCTATAACATTCCTTCCTGATTTTCTCTTTCATGATTGCATGCTGAATACCAGAGCCTTCATTTATCCCTAAATATTTGTAAGTTTGTTCTTGCTCAAGCTCTCTTATGATTGTGTCAACATCTAACACGACTGAATTTGTGGTCTTCACTTTCCCTTTCTGGAAAGTGGCCTTGGCACACTTCTCAAGTCCAAACTCCATCCCGATGTCATCGCTGAATGCTTTCACGGTGGGCAATAGGCCTTCAAGTTCATTATTGTCTTTACCATAAAGTTTTAAGTCATCCATATAAAATGGCTTATTTTTTTATTGGCAATTTTATACCCAGGCTTATTTTTTTATTGGCAATTATTATTATTATTATTATTATTATTATTATTATTATTATTATTATTAATATTATTATTATTATTATTATTATTATTATTATTATTATTATTATTAATATTATTAATATTATTATTATTAATATTATTATTATTATTATTATTATTATTGTTATTATTATTATTATTAATATTATTAATATTATTATTATTAATATTATTATTATTATTATTATTATTATTATTATTATTAATATTATTATTATTATTATTATTATTATTATTAATATTATTATTATTATTATTATTATTATTATTAATATTATTATTATTATTATTATTATTATTAATATTATTATTATTATTATTATTAATATTATTATTATTATTATTATTATTATTATTATTATTATTATTATTATTATTAATAATAATATTATTATTATTATTATTATTAATATTATTATTATTATTATTATTATTAATATTATTATTAGTATTATTATTAATATTATTATTATTATTATTATTATTAATATTATTATTATTATTATTAATATTATTATTATTATTATTATTATTAATATTATTATTATTATTATTATAATTATTATTATTAATATTATTATTATTATTATTATTATTATTAATATTATTATTATTATTATTATTAATATTATTATTATTATTATTATTATTAATATTATTATTATTTTTATTATTATTACTAATATTATTATTATTATTATTATTATTAATATTATTATTATTATTATTATTAATATTATTATTATTATTATTATTATTAATATTATTATTATTTTTATTATTATTACTAATATTATTATTATTATTATTATTATTAATATTATTATTATTATTATTATTAATATTATTATTATTATTATTATTATTATTAATATTATTATTATTATTATTAATATTATTATTATTATTATTATTAATATTATTATTAATATTATTATTATAATTATTATTATTAATATTATTATTATTATTATTATTATTAATATTATTATTATTATTATTATTATTAATATTATTATTATTATTATTATTAATATTATTATTATTATTATTATTATTATTATTATTATTAATATTATTATTATTATTATTATCATTATTATTATTATTATTATTAGTAGTAGTAGTAGTAGTAGTAGTAGTAGTAGCAGTAGTAGTACTAGTAGTAGTAGTAGTAGTAGTAGTAGCAGTAGTAGTAGTAGTAGTAGTAGTAGTAGTAGTAGTAGTAGTTATTAAACTGGGAACTGATCTGGCAGAATCGTTTGCAAGCCAGACTAATGACGTGGCTTCATGTTCTGTGACCAAATGTCACTGATGCTGACTTTGTTTATATCTATTGTTGGCACAGAACTGGCGTCGATGTAAATCGACTATTCCTATCCCCAAAAATTTGAGGCCTTGTGCTACCAGTAGAAAGGATTATTATTATTATTATCGTTTCTGTTTTTGTCGATGGTGGTGGCAGTTCCAGTATCATTCAAAATGCCTGGAGTTATTTACTTTAGGACTATTATTTGTGAAACATTTAGATTACAACACGCAACTGCTAACATTATACAGATGGAATAAATAATTTGTCGCCATTATTTGAGGCTGGTAATTTTGATGATCTTTTGACAGCATGAATTATCAGTTAACAACATTTAGTAGAGTAAGCTCTTCATTTCATATTTATAAGGAAAATCTTCTCGAAGGAAGCTAAGATGGAACGTTGAAAGTATGCCACATTTTCTCCTAATAAAAATTTAGATACACACACACACGCATACACTTACTTAAGAAACCGCTCAGTTGTTACAAGGAGAATGCCCTTAATGCTGCATCTTACATATATCAAAGTCCATACTTTGTCATTCAAACCCTGTCAGTTATTTTCATATAATCTAATGACATCTATGTAAAATATGCTTCGTTTAAGAGTTCCAGTCATTGAAAAACATGTTTGTTGCTTACACCAGATGGCCGTAAGCTGGATATCTATCCCTGTCTACATCACCTATAGTTTTCAAAAACTCGATAAGATGACTTGTGATTAATCATCTGTCTTTGATATTGAATATACTGGAAAGTAAAATTTGCCTATTAATTGTGTGGGTAATCCTAGCTAATCCGAGACAATCAGCTTATTATGGTGCATAAACAACGAAGATTCTGTTTGCGATCATTCACGTGTTAGTATAGCTTGGTAACATATACAATATTTTTGTTAATTGATATCATGACACATATAGGAAGTGGCAGCTGAAGGAACAGAGAGCAGCATTAGTACTTGTGGTACTCATTTATAAATAAGTAGACTCGAAATGAAGTATCATATTCGACGACACAGTACTCTGCCACTTACGAATACAAAACCCAGAACTTTATGAACGTGTGACAAAGGACTCTCACACCTAAACCAAACTTCAACAAACTTCTTTAACTTTCTTTAGAAAGTCCCTTTGGGGGAATCTACCGTCAGGTTTATTGTGGATAGTTATAGTCAAATTCACTATATTCTCTCTCTACCTCTAAACATATCAACTTAGACACTGATCACTTATAAAGATTGCCAACTGAGAAAATGAGTTCCTTTTCTTTTGCAATATTGTTTGCTAACTATATGTCACTGATTTCTTTTGTTTTCCTTTTCCTTTTCAGAATATTCAAAGAATCAAACTTTAGTTCTGAATCAGCAAATTGCATTGATTTCTAAGCCTCTATTCCAGCAGTATTTACCAAAAAAATACTTGAACAAACACGTAAGCAAACATTTATTTCTTTTTATTTTCATCTCTTAATTCTAAACGATGTTCTCTTATAATGGAAGTCAAGTGAACAAGAAAGAGCTTCACAAAATATGAATTACTTGCACAACTATTTCAAAAGTAATCGTCATGCATGTGAATAACTTATTTAAATGAATAAATGCTGAGGTAAAAAAAAAGCTAATAGAAACATTGATGGCAGCATAAACGCATGTTTCCTCGTCCTATTATCATTCCATTTTACATAGAATATTGGTTACTTTTTTGTATTGTGAATATCTCCTCAAACAGCACGAACAGTTTCGGCATTGTTTGTTGAGAAAGTGAAATCCTTCAAAAATTATTCTCGATCGCATCTCACTTCATATTAATAAATTGTGGATTCAGTAATAGTAGAAGTTATACATGCAAAAATAGAAAATATTCCTATAGAGGAAATGTAGTTTAGAACTTAGCTTTGCACTTAGATGGTTCTCAGTTCAACCCTACAGATGGACGTCATTCTAGGAAAATTCTGCATTACCACTTGGTCACCTATCAGGTGACTAAAGTGATGGTCAAAACTTGTCAAAGAGAAATTGCACAGCAGACTACCAACACATACATACATACATACATACATATATACATGCATATATATATATATATATATATATATATATATATATATATATATATATATATAAATTTAATGCCTCGTGCTGGTTATCCTTATATCATGCGTGACTATTGATTTGCCTGTACACTATATATATATATATATATATATATATATATATATATACTTTATTTAAAGCAGCAGAAAATTCAACAAATATATATATATATATTTATAATATGTTATATGGATTCATAAGTATCAAGGCACATCAACTCGTAGGGACATCAGAAAATGAAATAGACAGCGCTGAAATACCAAGCCTTTGTGGGATGCCGTAGATATTCAGGCACCAAATACGGTTTAAAACATAGATCCGACTCAGAGGTACCTCGTGTGATATACACGCCCACTCTGTTTACTTTATATATACATTCATATAGGCATACATTCGCACGTTCACGCACCCACGCATACACACACACACACACACACACACACATACACACACACACACACACACACATATATATATATATATATATATATATATATATATATATATATATATATATATATACATACTAGCGTTTAATCATTGCAAATGGATGTGGTTGATTCAGAATGTCCAAATAAAGTATCGATGTGAGAGAAACTGCGCATTGGGAAACTGATATTTAATTTCTGTCCCTTTGTTTCAACACGAACTCAATCTATACAAACCACTAAATCCATTGTTACCAGCTTCTTAGTATCACCGTAATCCAAAGAATGGACGCAATAAGAGATTAATTGGATATATTTCTGAATTTTAAATATGAATAGAATCAATGAATAAGAAGAAGCACTCAAATTGTTTAAGAATATAAAGGTCATATCATGATTGTTCTGATGAAGTGACTAGGTACTAGAGCCCTACTTTAATACCCTTGCTCAATTAATTGTCGTCATTAATACTTCTTTCATTTATGTCGATTGGTGCGAGTCAAAAGCGTGACTCTGCTTTCAGTCTGTCGGATGTGTGATGATATTCTTGTTATGTGGTTAGTTGCTGTTCAATAATCACAATTTATATTATGCTGGACGCAAATATATCGATTCATTATAATATTCGCGTGTCCCTATAAGAACACACAAAATAAACCAATTATTTAATTTATTATTATATCTGTCAATTTGTTTTTTAAAATTACACTTTAAGTGAGAATAATGTTTTTTTGAATTAGCAACATCATTATGAATAATTTCGCGGTTTAGTGGAATAGATCTCGCTAGAGACATCATAGAAGGCATTCATTTACCATAAATGTTAGGCACTTCCTCATTTCTGGTTGAAAATCCAAGCAATCAAATTTATGTAATGTAATTTATTTCAGGACATTGTTCATTTAAAACTATATTATTAAGAATATTGTTTTCCCTTTAAGAAGAGAAAGAGTGATTTGGCTCCTATTTCTACGAAATTGGCGGCTAAACACATACCCGTGGATTATTTTGATTTTAAATCGTATTCTTGCACGATCCAGAATTCTTGTATGACCAACGGAGGTTTTCATTTTCGGGACCTTAAGTCTGACTATTATATGGGTCTTATTTTATTTTATATCCCTTATTAGAGAATCGTATAAAGTAAGTTGATGCTTTAGAATTATATTGCATAGCATAACACTACGCACATACAGAAGTAGCATAAAATGTGAATTATATTCCACGTAGAAGACGTTTTGATATTTTATAAATTCATTAAAGGATCCTCACTTAATCTGAAAAAGAAGCACCGCACGCGTGACCTGCTTGGCGGATACTTGAAACCCCAAACTATAAAAAAAACATGAAGGAACTGGAAAGTTGGAAACAAAATACAGGTATGTCCGTAACCAGTTGGTGATGTTAAACCAAAGTTCACATTAAATCTACCGCCTTGAAATATGTACGGTTAGCTTTGATTCAACTCTCTATATTTAATCGATTTCAACAGTATACCTAGATTCGACCCAAAGTAATGATGGAACTCATTTTCTAGTGCATCACTCAGATAAAATGTTAGCCACGTGATGGTGAAGAAAACTAGTTAACCATTGTCTTGCTCCTAGTGTACATGGTATTACATTACAGCCAACGCCGACTTCAGTATACTAGTAGTTGATGAGAGCAAAATGTTTCGATAAGTACAGTTCCGAAAATTAATCGTTCAAAAATATTCATAACTTGTTGAAATCATACATGGTCTCAACCTAATATTCTGCTGTCATTGATTCTATGTAGAATGTGGCCTGAAATACGACATACTCGGTACTTTTAATTGCTGTGTTAGAGGATGAATGTCAGCTTCTCTAGAAAATTATACTGGAATATTAACGGTGAAGTCTGTTATGTTGAACATAGTTACTTATATTGGATTAAGAATTATACATTGTTATGCTTATATTTAATTTTCTTATGAGCAGTATGGTAGGTAGTGACGTTTGTTAGAAATTTTAATGGAATGCTTCAGACTATATTCTTTCTGCTTTTCTAAAGTCTTAGGAAAGTGACACCGTGCCTAACTTTGAATTTCATCCCATCGGTATTGATAGCGAAATACCAAAAAAAAACAAACAAAAAAAGCAGGATGTGACTAGTGAAACATTGAATATGACGGGCGAGATGCTTTAACATATTTATTTATCTTGTCAGCCACAAGTCGGTTGGTAATCATTTACAGCACCATAAAGTGCTCTCATGTGAATTAGAAAACCTTGCCGGTTCAGGAATTAGATTTATTGTAAAATCTAAATTCTCATCTCTGAAAGTGATGTGAGCTTTCTTAATAGTTGAATGTTACTTCATTTAATGGATTTTACAGAAAAATATTGCTTACAGGTACATATATATATCGATACCCTTTGATATTGCTTACAGGTATATATATATCGATACCCTTTGATTCATGCCACCTACGACACACTAGAATAAATGTCCCTTTTTGTTTAGCTAGAAGTATTTGCACCATACTATCAGACACAAACACCCGACACACACGTCTCCAGGAACTTAGAACCACACTCACAAATAGAAACTATCCACAGTCCCTAATAGACAGTGCAATCCAAAGGGCACTCAAATTAAGTATAGAAGACCTGAGACAAACAAAACCAAAAAAGAAAGAACAATTAAAAACCCTTCCCTACATCTCTACACACAACCCACTGAACAATGAGGCCTTCAGCACCATACTACAAAGCACAACCCTGCTAAAGGGAGACCCAAAGATGAACCGGATCCTCGAAACACACACCATCATTAAAAGTAAACGGCAACCAAAATCCTTGAAAAGGATTTTAACCCAAGCTAAACTGCACTCAACATCAACCACAAAACCAGCAGTTAGAAAATGCGGAAGGCCCAACTACGGAATCTGTGTCATCTTGGTAGAAGGTTCAGAATTTTTACTAGAACAAGGCCATAAGTTCACCTTTAGAGCAAACTTCACCTGCGCATCAGAAAATTTAATTTACGTCTAAACATGCGCAGGCTGCAATAGGCAGTATATAGGCTATACAAAAAATAGCTTACGTAACAGGATGGCGGTGCATAAATCACAAATTAGAAACCCTGAATACCGGAAAATACCGGTCAGGGGACACATAGATAGATGTGCTGCAAATGTAAATCCGAAATTTACAACTTACCCACTTTATAAATTCAGTGACAGCGTAACCTTCACGCAACGCCAAAATAAAGAACTTTATTTCATAAAAAAATTTAGACCAAGTTTGAACACCCTGGGCCAGGAATATTAAAACAAAACATTGGTCCTCCGAAAAAGAAAATCGAAATTCTACCACAACCACTACGACTGCCCCAACTCGCACTACTACTACAACCACCGTGGTCACTGTTGCTACGGCCACAGTGAGAGAATTATAATAATGGAGGTGGGGCGAATTACAATTTCTCAGATCCTTAAACAGTCACTCACGCTGACAGTGATATGTCTTAGGGAAGGAAAAATTTATAAAAAGATCTCTTTCTCTGCGAACAGATCTAATCCTGATTCGTCAAAAAATTGATGACGTATTACCTCAGTGGTCAAACTATTGTCACCCTGCTTGGTCGGTTTCCTCACACGATACAGCTATGGGTCAGACCCGATTCTGATTCGTCAAAACATTGATGACGTCTTTCTTCCGTGGTCAAACTACTCGTTCTGCTGGACTAGCCACCTAACAGGATACAGTCATGGGTCAGATCTAATTTCGATTCGTCAAAAGTGTTTCTTCCGTGGCCAAACTGTCGTTCCGCTTGGTTGGTTTCCTAACAGGATACAGTTAGGAGTCTTTTCACTATATTCGTTGAGACTTGGTTTTGATTGGTTTGGAACTATATGACGTCAGTGAACAGTGCAAGTGACCACAGCTTAGCTGAGCTGATAGAAATCCAACAATCACAAAATTTACCAAAATTATGCGAGCAGACACCGACCCAAAATCATTACTGTAGCTCCCATTGGAACACAAGGTAAAATCTAAAATGAACTCCTCGCCTTTTCAAGAACATGAATTTTTTCATATTTGACTCTATTGAATGTATGTCACAATTATGAACTATTACATCATACTCTTTAAACATATAGCATGGACTCTCTTTATCATATATAAAAAATTTTTTTGATAAGGTTCGTCATTTCAAGAACCGAAACATGTTAAATTAAAATTTGTCTAATATAGCAGCATTTTCAAACTTCATTTTTTACAAATATATACCCACTCGTATACGAGCTAATCTTATTATATATATATATATATATATATATATATATATATATATATACATATATATATGTATACACTTGCGTCAGAAATTAATTAGCACTTCTCAAATTTCTACATTAAATAGGTTAAATCAATTAACCTATGAGCTGTTCAAAACGTCTTACGCGATGAGAAAACTTAGTATGGTGTGATTTCGGTCCTTGCGAGGCGCTACCTATATCTATTAAACAAAGGAAGATTTGTCTGCATCCGCACTCCAAGTTGTTGCACTGCTATGTCAACATCATAAGGCTGTAGACTCTCAAACTGCCCTGCAAACAAAGTTACGTCATCGTTCTGCGCAACAGTGAACTCGCAACAAAGCAATAGTTCGAGATATGGCCACTAGGTAACAGCACATACCTTGAGTGAAGAGCAAATCAAGGGTGCTAATTAATTTCTGACGGTAGTGTATATATATATATATATATATATATATGTCACGCTGGTGAGACCCATATTGGAGTATGGGATTCAAGCCTCTTCTCCTTATCTCCTCAAAGACATACAGCACCTCTAAAGAGTCCAGAGGCTGGCTACCCGCCTGGTTCATGGTCTCAAAAATTTGTCCTACGAAGAAAGGCTGAGGACGCTCGACCTTTATTCTCTTGAAAAACGCCGCCGCCGTGGTGATCTCATTCTCGCCCACAACATCATAAGCGGGAAGTGTAACCTCTCGAAAGAGCTGTTCTTCACTCCTGCTCCGGAGCGTCGGCTGCGGGGTCATTCCGAAAAGCTCTACCTGCGACGATTTCATCTCAATCGAAGGAGAGGAGCTTTCTCCGTCCGGGTTGCGGATCCGTGGAACAAGCTGCCAGATGAGATGGTGAAGATGCCGACGACCGCTTTGTTCAAAGCCTCCCTGGACCTCAAGTGGCCTAAACTCTTTACATGAACACCACCCTGTACTTAACTCCATGTCCCCCTACATGGCCTTGCTATTTGCTTTTGAGCCAAATAAACTAACTAACTAACTAACTAACACACATATATATATATATAGGATCGTTAGCTCCTACACGTATTTTATTTTCTCCTTGTTTTTTTCTTTGTATCTTTCTGTCGAAGAGCGTAGGCTCGAAATGTAAAAGACTTTTTTCTATTCCTGTGCGCTATACTAATACATTTGTTTCTTTGTACTCCACCTGCCTTCGTATTTTGTTTATTTTCGTAAACTTTCCCTTTATATATATACATACATATATATATATATATATATATATATATATATATATATATATATATATATATATATATATATATATATATATGTGTGTATAACTGTAATCAGTACAACAACATTGATTTTATTATAAATGGATATACTAGGAAAACGCGTTTCTTGCACTACATATTCTGGCTGACCTCTGCTCCAGTCCAAAAATTTTACTCAACCAATTTTCATGTGTAAGTGGTGTATATTTGTCAGAAAATAAAGCGTCAAATATGATGCCTTGGTGGGGGGTTGTCCCCACTATTTCTGTTCTGATGGAAACTGTTCGAAAGTGCGGGTACGAAACTCTATCAGCCCTTAATGTCACCGGGGTCAGCGTATCTGACGAGGAGTGGTGAGATTTGCATGCACAGAAAACGTGCAGAGAAACAGAGCTGGTGTTTTTTATATTACAAAATAAAACTTGCAATGTTCTATGAGTTAATGAGATTGTGTACAGGCAAATCAATAGTCAAGTATGATATAAGGATAACCCAGAACGAGGCATTAAATTAATATATTAGTGATGATGATTTTTAGCACTAAATTAGTACTAAGCAAACACACCAAATATAAAACGATATGTTTATTAGCATCTCGTTTTATATATCTAAAACTAAACTACAAAATGTATTCTTCTCTTTGGAGATTTATGATATAATTGAGTGAAATTTCCCTGCTATTTCTAGTTGGATGAAATGCTCGTATGCGGCCCATTTACTCAGAAGTATTCTTGCTATAATGAACTTCCATAATCGCCATAGCTGACTCACAGCTTAAACGTAATTATTGCATTCAAAATTCATAATTAGTGAGGAATCTCTTATTATAATCTATGAATATGTAAATGTAATAGCTTTAACGTAAAAGGTTTATTGCCATTTGTTATTTAAATCTAGACTAAATTTGTAAAAATTGATGGAATGGGAGCTATTGATGTGATAACTGATTTATCTTGTACTTTCTATTAATTTGATCGATCGGCGTTATTCTGATGTCCATCAATTGGTATCTCATTATATACGCACTGTATACAAGATTATCATTAAAGCTGTACCTTAAGATCCATGCATACATCGACAGCAATTGTGCGCGACGCATTATAATGAATAATTATACATTACCACAAGAAATACTTCTTAATCGTTCTAGATTTCTGTTTCTTAAAACCAATGTTTAGATTATGATTAAAGTATATTTACCTATCTACCTACCCATCTATCTCACCATTTCAATCTTATTATGTATATATCGACATATGTATCTTCTTTCTTTCTTCCCAAATAGCAGTAATTCATTCATTTATGCATACCTCCAGAACTTTTAACATATGAAATTTGTATGCAAACAGCGATCTTCAACTGATAACTTATTAACTAAAATTATAAAAATGTCTTATGGTCTCCAATCCTCTTCGTAATTACTTATTATGCTTGAAATAGTAACGAAAATAGTAACGAAATCTTTATTCATATCGTTCAAACGTCTAAATATAAGAAGGTAGACACTTGTATAATATGGTCCTAGATACACTATAAAGACCAAATAGACATATATGTGGCCGGAATGCCTTTACTTGTGGGTAGACACCAGGACAACAGAGGCTGGGGATTAAATAAGGCAAAAATGAAACCGACGGATAAAATTCCCAGGAATCGAATACACTTTTACTGGGGCTTAAGACATAATCTTATAAGAGAACATTTGGTCATATGTGGAAATAAGAAAAACGAAACTGAAATGTTAAGTTGTAATGCAGTTCAAAGGTCTTAGATTTGAAAGATGGCTGCATTCGATAGCAGCAGGTTTCTGTTTGATGGTATCTTGTGCATTATCGATATCCGAAATGGTGAAGGGCCGAACGCATATCTGTGGAGTTTAGCCCAAACACAAAAGAATAGCAATAAAATAATACAAACTATTGTATTCGACGCTAACCTTCTGCAAGTTCACCATTTCTTCCAAAACTGGAATACGAGAAGAAACGATTGGCAGAATTATTTCTAATATACCTGGTATTATATTTACAAAGGGGTAGGATTAATTGTAGCAATTATTTGCTGCACAAACTGCTTTGATATCTATATATAATCACAGATTACGAGCAGCTGCGAGGAAAAATTTAAGTCAATCATATATTATTGTCAGGCAGATACTCGTCTCCACTTATTGTAGTAGCGCCACTATTTATGATGATACTTGTTTAAACTATAACCGTGTAGTAACAATAAAACGTATAGCAAAGGTAACAATCCAACAAACTCTCTACCAACTATACACGAACCAACAAGCAATATTCCGACAACTACAAAAACACCTTACGACTTCTTACAATTAACGCCATCGCTCTCCGTCACTTACTCAGAACGCGACTATTTATAGTCGTTCGGTCAAATCTATTCCCACATTCCTGGGTGTCCACTATGAAATTCCTGTAAAATCTATTTCTGTGGTGCAGTTGATACTATCACGCTTTGTGCGTACATCAATACAGAGTGAAAAATGGCTCGCATTCGTGCTTCTCTTTTGTTTATTTTTCAAGGTTTCCTTCATTTTTAAGGTGTATTAGTCCCCCGCTGATTTACTTTTTTTACATAGTGTACAGTCACTAGCAACGCCAGAATTTCACATAACATAACATTTTTAATACAATATTTTGTATTATTTTATTGCAATTCTTTTGTGTTTGAGCTAAACTCCACAGATATGCGTTTTACCCTTCACATAACATTTTTAATTTCCTTTTCTGATTGTTATACGACTATCAAAATATCTTCCAGCGGTTCGGCATTCTTCAAGATTAGCCTAGATAAACAATGCACATGGCCAATTTTCTTAGAAGGAATGTACTCCAACCTAAAATTGTAATTTAACAATATTGCACACCAGCGTTAAAATCTGGTAGCTGTTTGGTAGGAATTCCTTTCTTTGATCCGAAAATTGATAGTAACGGTCGGTGGTACGTCTCAATCCAAAAAGCTCGACAGTGGAAAAATCTTTTGAATTTCTTCACAGAAAAATAACCGCTAGAGATTCGTTCTCTATCTGACTGTAGTTTTTTTGCTACTGCAATCAGAGCACGTGATGCATGAACTGCCGCCTTCATATTACCGGCTTTATGTATGTGTAGCAAAATTGCTCCTACTCTATATTGAGAAGCCTCAGACGCGAAAACAATCTCCGCTGCGGGATTGAAGTAAGCCAACAACAAATCTGAAATTAATATTTTCTAATATCCTGAAAAGTCTTTTGACAGTTATTTGGCCAATTCCATTTGGCATCTTTCTTGAGCAATTTATTTAATGGAGCTCCCAATTCATATATGTAATTTTGATAATAGTTCGCTAAAAAAGCATGTAATGTCGCTATTTTAAACGGGAGGGGCATATGTTTAATTGCGCCTGTCCTCCACGGGCCAGGTCGTCTTCCATTTTAATATATAATTTTCCTAAACATTTTATTTTAGACAAAAAGATTCACATTTACCATCACTGAGTGTGAAACCGTAAACTCTTATTTTTGGGGAAACACACTTCACATGTTCGATATTCAGACCGACCACGTGATTCATTTTTCATAAAAATATCATCGATGCATGGATTTTCAAATTGATAGTCCACCAACATCGCATCTATAACCTGTTGAAATATTGCAGATGCGACCTTCAGACCAAATTTCAATCTATTATATGTGTATAGTTCTCTGTACGTATTCACTGTTAGAAGATTCGAGCATTCTTCCTCTAACTTAATTTCTAGATGCACATCAGACAGATACAATTCCGAAAATACTTTGCCACCATTTAATTTTGCAATTTCCAGAGTAGGCAGTGGACAGTGGCATATTGTTTTACAGTAATTCAAACCAGGAGGAAAATGAGCATACATCCATATTCTGTTATCTTTTCTAATACACGCAGTTAGTGCTGCCTACAGAGAATAATCTACTTTTTGAATAATTCCCAATTTCTCCAGTCTGTCGAATTCATCCCCTACCTGCTTTATTGCAGCAAATGGCACATTGTGTGTACATCTGGTATGTTGGTTTTTGTTCATTTTTTATAAATCTTGATTTTTCCCTTATGAGGTTTTCACGATAACTACTTGATATATTTTTATAAAGATTTTATCCTATTTTTAAATTGTAAATTTATCCGGAGTATATCAGTACTACATTTTATTCCAAATAAACACGTTGTACCGAGATGCAATTCGAAAAAGCTCGCCTTTTACATAGGTGTATAAAGGGGGAACAATTCTATATGCTACGCTGGATACTTCGTCTGTTATGTTGATTTTTGCTCATTGTTTATAAATCTTGATTTATGCATGCACTGAGGATTCAAAAGTGCATTTGCACACTAATTATGTAATCATGATATGCAGCTGAATTCTGATTTTAAGAAGCTCGCTTCAGAGTTGCATTTCCTTGTATTCGGTAATATGTGTTTATTTTGGCAGTTTTGACTTCAAGAGACCCTCCTAGCCTGTTGCATTTATGTATAATAATACCTTCAATATAAATTATATATACACAAATGTGTGCATATATGTATGAATATGTATACTCACACGCACGCATATATATGGGGTCCAATGTTTAAATTGTCACCATCTTAAGTTTTAAAATTCGCGCATGAGCATTTTTAGCTTTTGATTTTGTCGACTATTCACTACGTCTGTGAGAATAGCAGCATCATGACGTAGTAAACACTAACAGAAATTTGGAAACGACATGTACTACTTGGCATTCGCGCTGGAAGTTTCAATACGAACATTTCAGAGTGTTTGTGTGTCAAACTGAGGACAGTGCTGAGGATACGGAAGAGTTAGATGAACCTAATTGTGATTACTAAGTTACGGCATCTCGGAAAAGCTATCAAGGGTAAGAAGAAAGGCCACGTTACGAAGCTTTTGAATAAACGTGAGTACCCTCAACAACCCAAAGTGCTTTGGTTTTTCTCAGACGAGAAAAATATCTGCCTGGATCAAATGGTGAATACAGAGAACAACTTTTGTCTTGCCATTCAGTGAGCATCATGTTATATGGTGTTTCCACTAGAGATGGCGGCGTTATGTCTCCACTCGTCTTCTCACGCTGACTCAGACGGAGGCCTACGTCAAGTGCTTCAAAGGAGGTAGTGCTGCCTTGGGTCAAAAGAGTTGCTACTGGAAGATTTGATATAATACATCGAACCATTCGAGCCCATGACATATTCTTAAAATCTAGTACTTATTCTATAGTCTCTTTTGCCAAACCGATATATTACGGGGTCATTAACACGGGTCAAAACATCTCAACACCGGTTGTCGAAGCATGATGGACGGTAAGTTCAAATGTACATGCACACACACACATACATAGAGACACACACACGTATATATATATATATATATATATATATATATATATAATATATGTGTGTGTGTGTATGTGTGTGTGTATGAATATATATATATATATATATATATATATATATATATATATACATGTGAGCACGTATATGTATATATACATGTATGTATATATATATATATATATGCATACATACACATATACATGCATACATATTTACATATGTGTGTGTATATATATATATATATATATATATATATATATATATATATATACATACATATATATACAAAGAGATAGATAGATAGATAGATAGATAGAGAGAGAGAGAGGGGTGGAGCGGCAGTGCAATAGGCATCGAATCCAAAATAATATATATGAATATGCAAATTAAAACGAGAGTTCACGACAAGTAATGTAATTACGAGGAACAGAAATTTCATTATATCCTGGTAGGATACGGTATGTTAAATGTGACCGCATGCATAATTGTCATTAATATACAAATGAATGTACAAATTATATATATATGTATATCTGCCTATGTATATATGCTCATATATATATATATATATATATATATATATATATATATATATATATATATATATATATATTATTATGAACGTATGTTCTCAGATAAGATCGTTTTTAAAAATATATTGGATTTTTTCTGTTATCTATGAGCAGGTACAAATATAATTATATATGAATTTAAAATAGATACACACACACATACGCGCGCGCATATATATATATATATTATATATAAATGCACACACACACACACACACATACATACATATATGTATATATATATATAAATATATATATATATACACGTGTATATACATACATATATAGGTATGTATATATATATATGCATGTGTATTTGTGCGTGTGTGTGAGTATGTGTAATTATGTTTTGTTTTGTTTTCTTCTTAAACCTCCCATTTACTTTGTCTTTTTTATACACACAGTAGTGTATAGAAATATATTTACAAGTAACCATATATTTAGTTAAATCTAGCTATGTTATTATGTCGTATGAAATATCTCGATTCGGTGGCTTGCAGCACTGACAATAAAATAGTGATGGTGAGCGATAGATGCGTAGAGATAGGGAGTATATATACATAAATATATACATACATACATACAAATATATGTATATACATGAGTGTGTGTGTTTCTGTGTGTGTGTTTCTGTGTGTGTGTTGACGTATGTATATATGCACTTATGCTGCCTTTCCATGTACACATATATTTACATGTATACCAATCCATAGATACATACATGCATTTGTGTTAAATGTATACTTCAGGTTGTGGCTGTATTCAGTGCTACGGGATGAAACTGATGTAAATTGATTTGTAGCTAAAAACGTAATGAAGGCAAACAAACTGGTTAGATTAATATACAGACAAAGTGGAAGTAATATTTGTGCGATTCAGCAGTGAGTTTTTCTCGAATCTCAAATGTCTCATCTTTAAATAAGGGCTCATATATGGTCTCTTCTATTTATAACCATTTCAAGACTTCATGTAATGAAGGAACTACATTGTGGAATGAAGATAAGGAAAATATTATCTCATTTTGATTGTGAAAAATCTCCTCGCATATATTTTTTAAAGTTCTCTCTATTGATTGTACCGGTAATATGCTGTTACCTGGTTGAATTCTTGTCTTCCAAATTGGTTCTTTACATACGTGGTCTGATTAATAAGTATCCGAACCGTTGCAATAAGAATGATGCTAAAGCACAGAGTGAAGCTGCTTGGCATAGTTTGACCTTGCACTCTGCGTTGCATGCGTCCTAAGCTTAAAAGTTCTAGCTCACTTCTGCTGTTTGAAGTAGTGCTTGCATGGAAGATATGTAGTGTGTAGTCGTCGCATTGAACATGACAAGGAAAGTTGAACAGAAAATCTGCATCAAATGTTGCTTAAAGCTTGCCGATATCTGCTCAGAGACCTACACAATTTTTTTCAAAAATTTCATCATTACCGACACAAAGAGATTTTGTGGAACTGAAACCCAAGTGTCGTTTTCGTCAACTGAAAGCAATTTTTTGCACAAACTTTGCAGACACGCGGCTCATACCCACATCTCCAGCGATAATGGACTGAACTGAAACATAACTAGACTGCACATCCTCTCATAACTCACGGATGGTGATTTGACTATTTCCCCTCACTGCTGCATTCACGTATGCGATGTTTTTCTCAGTCCTGCTACTTGTGTATCTCTCAGAACGTTCGACATTATCGACATTTTTTCCGCCATCTTGGAAACGGCTGAGCCAGTCATACGTTTATGCGCTGCTCATACACTTCTCTTAATACACTTTGCATAGTCTTCTGATAAGGTATCGCCATGACAACTTACTCTGTCATGTTCAATGCGACGATCACACCCGACACACCTTCCAAGCACTTCTCTAAACAGCGCGAGCTAGATCGTTAAAACTTAGTGCGCATGTACAACAGAGTTCATGGTCAGTCTGTGCCAAGCGACTTTACTGTGCGTGCTTTAGCCTTGTTACTATGGAAAAAGTCCGGATACTTATTGATCAAACCTCTCATATATACATACACATACATACATACATACATATAAGTATATATATATATATATGTATGTATATATATATATATATATATATATATATATATATATACAGCCATATATATATATATACACGCACATATATCATAATTGCTTGTCATTACACTGTGGCCATTCTTGAGCGCCACCTTTAGTCGAGCAAATCGAACCTAGGACTTATTTTTTGTAAGCCTAGTACTTATTTAATCAGACCCTTTTTCTCAACCGGTAAGTTACGAGGTGGTAAACTCACCAGTATCTTTTGTCAAGCGATGTTGGGGGACAATCAGAGACACACAGACATTCACACACACATATACTCTTTTACTTTCACTCGTTTCAGTCATTTGACTGAAACAAACATACACAAATTAATTATTGGTTGAGAATTTAACAGATAGTCAGCGTGAAAACCATATAAGTGAAAACTTTATATTCATTCGCTTTAGATACTTCTATTATATCAAGAGCATAACTACACGCAAATACCTCACGCTATGAGGGACTATTAAAGTCAAGTCCACCATAGTAAATATAGAGTGTACCGAGAGCGAGGAAATAATACTTGCAAGTCACCTGCGATTTCCAATTTGCATTCCCTATCCGTCGGTACACTGTATAGTTATTATGGTAGTTTTGACTTTAAGAGTCCCTCATAACGTGACGCATTTATGTTTAGAAATGCCCATAATATATATATATATATATATATATATATATATATATATATATATATATGTGTGTGTGTGTGTGTGTATGTGTATGTGTTGTGTGTGTATGTGTGTGTGTCTTTTATCTTTGATGTTACGTAGTTCACTTACCAGTCACCGCAGCCATGTTGGGGAACCACATTGAGGAGTTTTAGTGGAATTAATTGACCCCGGTACTTTCTTTTTAAGGTTGGAGTTGATTCTTGCTTTTTAAATTAGCACTTATGCATACACGCACGAAATCAAGTGCACCAATTATTCTTATACATGCAAATATTTAATATTGCTAAAAATCTGATCCTTTCTCTGCAGTGGTATATAATTATCCTGGTTTAGATTCACGAATTTAGACTCAGATCAGCACATGAGCTGATTTCTATGGCAGTACACAGAGTTGCTCGTCAGAGCTAAAGAATGATATACGGCTTTCTAGTTTTGCACTTGGTTAGGCGTTTGATTTGAATGCAACATTGTTCCTTTGTTGATGTTAATGTAAGAATTCAGTATCTGAGGACTTCTCAATATATATATATATATATATATATATATATATATATATATATATATATAAAGCTTAACGAGTGATTTCCAAAGAGCCAAACTGATACTTGAATGATCAGAGGGTTACGGAGAAATCATCAAACACAAGTGAGTTTCGGTCAGAATAGTATGTTTACAGTAGATCCGATAACGTTTAATAAGGTCTAGCTTTAGAAAAAAAGATTACATAGTGGGAGATATATTTCGAAACTCAAAGAGGCGTCTGAAAGCTGCATCACAACAGATCTGCGGGTGTATATACTGGCCCTTGAACAATTCTTCTATGTGCAATTTGAATGATTCATTTTATCTATAAATATGCTGCGTACTGGAAGACACCAGATGACGAACGACGTTTGATGGATCTGAATACCAGGGAGGAAACGTTCCAACAAAATAACAATTCGGTCTGAACTAAAATCGAGGCACGTTACACAAGACGAACCAAATATGTACTGCTTCTCAGCAAAACCTTCGTCGATTTTTGGGGACGAAGGATTGAATTCAGTTGCTAAAACAACAAGCCATGAACTTGGAAAAATGAGGCAGAATTATATAAAAAGCCGAATACTGCCGAAGAACTAAGGGAGGCGTTGAATGAATACTAACGAAACAAAAACTGTAATTATATTTTATGTACTTCCAAATCCACAAGCAATAATTTTGTCAGCTCAAGGCCACAGTACACCTTGAACCATGAAGATAGGAAGCAAGCTTCCTGCCACAAAACCAGGCATGCACCACTTTCTGTCTATCTATCTATCTATCTATCTATCTATTTATCTATCTGTCTATCTACCTACTATTTTTATCTCACTCTCCATATATGCGTGTGTGCACGCGCGGGTATATATTTATTTATATATATATATATATATATATATATATATATATATATATATATATATATATATATACATGTATACATATAAATATATATATATATACACACCCATATATATATACATATTTATATATGTATATACGTATATATATATATATATATATATGTATATATATATATATATATATATATATATATATATATATATATGTATGTATATATATATATATATATATATATATATATATATATATATATATATATATATATATATATATGATTACGTGTGCATAGAAAGCGAAGAGGAAAACAGCGCATTTGTTTTCTTTTTGGTCATTTCTGACAAATATACAAATATCGATATCAGTGAATACCTCTTGATATATTCTAGAGATATACCGAAAGGATAACAGTAGATTAGCTACCAATTCTATGCGCTGGAAGATTTATACTTTCTATTCATGATAAAGATAAAGAAAATTATGTTCAACGTATTGAACGAAATAAATATTTTGATTCTAAATATCTTGACGTAATAATGTCTTTGTCTCGAAAGGAAATTGTAACAAAATATTTGGCTATATACGCTTTTTCATATATATTTTATTTATTTATTTTCCACTCTCATATGTCGTTTTTATATTCATTGTATCTGTTATTCTCTATCATATTGCAATAAGATTTACCAAACTTGGTATTTCCTTGCAGGATTCATATACGAACCAGATTGACAACGATAAGCAGCTGCAAATTCCTTTGAATTTCGTAATGTTAAAAGCACCCTGAAATATAGATATGATATATATATATATTTATATAATTAAACATGAAAATACTTACAATACATAATAGCTATTGACAAATCTTTTCACATTGTTTCAGTGTGTAAAATAAAAAACAACAACAGAGTAACAAAATATGAAGAAAAGAAATTCCGAAAGTCAATGCTGAATATTTCGTGAACGATTCAGAAAATTTCTCATTTGTTTACACTTCGAGTGCACTGATTTGTCTTTCTTATGCGGAACCTGCCTCAGCATATTTTATTTATCTGAAATGTATATGCACATTCTTAAATTCATAATATATGAATATTAATCTATGTGAACAATACGACTCTAGTTAAAGTGTTAAATGTCATCTCTTACTAGAGTGTAAAATATTGTGCACATGATATTCGCGGGATTTTAAATTCTGAAGATGACCTAAATATGTGTCTTCTAATTTAGCATGAGTAAGCTTCTGCCTTAATGTAAATTCTCGGTAGTGAAGGATTTACTCATCATTTCCATTCCAAGAACAATTTCATTGATAAGAAATGGGTAACACAACGTCTGAAGAGAGGCAATTGTATGTCAGAGTTCTATCTCGTATATTAGCTCTTGCTGGACCGTGAACTCTGGTTACAGGTTGTAACGAGCAAGGTGGTTGAGACAAGCATAAACTGTTGTGTCTGCAACTGAAAAGGAAATTGATGAGAGAGGGAATATGAAGTGATGAAAGACTGCAGATATTTAGTCCAGAATCCGTCGTTTGTTGTTTCTTATCCTTTTGGAAATATTTTAGAATACTTGTATTTGTATAAGCATCCTCGATGCAAATGGCGCGGCATCATTCCTTTCCGAGTCAACATTTGAAATAAGATGAAATTTTCCCTATCGCTAAAATGACCATCTCTCCCACAAACATTAGGATGCAGTGGGCTCAGAAAATAGCGTAAGACGCTTACATGGTTTGTGGTGCTTATTCGGGTTTTAGGTGTGAGTCATTCATTCATTGATTTAGATAGTATCTTATGGAACGATATACTAAATTTGTATATTAGAATACACTATACGCCTCAGAACTAATATGAATGAAATATAAAATTCACATAAACCTAATTAATAAGTCAATGTACATGTTTGACAAAAGTTACCGTACCTTGCCATGTCCGGTGCATGAGGATCATGACGCAGCTGATTACGCAGGGCAATGGTTGAAAAATGGGCACACCAATTCTGTAAATAATATAACGAAATATTAGTTCAAGATAATGTTTAGATATATGCGCCTGTCTATAAATGCATATCATATATACATATATATATATATATATATATATATAAATACTTGTTGATTAATATTTATGAACGGTTATTATCAAGAACTACACTATTCAATACGATGTACCACACACAGCTAGATAACCTCTAAGCACAACAACCTATACACCAATGGAGTACTGTAGTACAACAAAGAGAACATAGATATTTGACATGGCCTACTACAAAGCACGAATAAATTAAAGTTGCATTCAGTAGGAGGGTAGTATTTTTTATTTATTTATGCGCCCTTTTCAAGCGTAGCCTTGCTCATCGGCCCGGTTTCCCGGTTTCTGTGGCGTATGTGTTCCCCACAGCTGGACGGGACGCCAGTCCATCGCAGTGTTACTCAAGAAACAGGAAGAAAGAACGAGAGAAAGTTGGGGCGAAAGAATACAACAGGGGTCACCCCACACCGCCGGAGCCTTGTGGAGCTTTAGGTGTTTTCTGGGAATCGAAACCGCGATCTTCCGACCGCGAGTCCGCTGCCCTAACCACAGGGCCATTGCGCCTCCACAGGAGGGTAGTATATTGATGGAGTATTTCAAATAGTGAGAAACAGCAAATACTTCATCAGGGATGGACGAACAGATATGCCATAATAATAAAATAATCATACACTCATCCTCTTTCTTTAGATTTTGAAAAGAATTTCTAAATTATAAAGCTTACAGTTTTGAAATCATCTTTATTTACGACGGTGTTTTGGCTTCAATACTTATCGTAATATTTGTCTACTTCGGTTTTCTTTTTTTTTTTTCTTACTGAAAATCAATGACGAAGAAGACTGATATGATATTCTTTGCCTCGTACAACTTTCCATAATTCCCAAGGATTAATGCAACTAAGACTGAATAAGCTGAGGAATTTGCAGAGCAATGCAGCGGATGAATGTTCTGAAACAAAAGACGTTCATAGTATACATTTGGAATCGGCATAAGGAATTCCTCTTATGAATAAGCAAATTCAGAATCATGAAACTATCGTTTACTGCTATAAAAATACGCATGCGTATATATGTATGCATGCATGTATCCATGTAGGTATGTGGGGGTATATGTTTGTACAGAGAAAAACACTTGAAGTATATCAATGTGTCTATATATATATATATATTGATAAAAATGTAAGACAACAAAAGAATGAAAGACACCTCGATATATATATATATATATATATATATATATATATATATATTTATATATATATATATACAATATGTTACATTACTCGGTAGTCAAGATAAAACTCTGAGTTTCTTCTTTTGTTATCTTACCGTTTTATCAATATATATATATATATATATATATATATATAAATATAGGTAGGTATGTATATATGTGTATATATATATAGGTGTGTATGTGTAGATAAATGTATATATATATATATATATATATATATAAATATATATATATATGTATGTATAGCTATGTATGATCACCACTATGGCTCCAAATGGCATGCAAGCCAAGATTTTTAATACGAAGTAAGCCATTGTGCTATCAAGCCACTTAATACCTGCCTTCATTTATGTATTTGCAGAACGATATTATCCGGCAAAATTATACAACTGCTATTGTAGATTTGGAACCACTACGTTTGTAAAACAGGCTTTAAAAGTATAGCAGCAACATGTTTAATCCAATTATTCCAAATACTCATACTCTACTGTGCTTTAATACCGTAGATATATATTTGTGGGTGTCAGTGTGAGAGTGTTTGTGCGTCTGTGTCTCTATGTGAGTGTGTCTCTACATGTATATAGCACAACTATCCGTTTTTATCGTATAAGCCGGTATGAGTCAGGTGGTTTGACAAGATCTGTTAGTGTTTATTGATAGAATTACACTGAAATGTTTTGGTCGGCACGGTCTGTCCTGCTCCTTGTTTGCATTTGTGTTGGTAAGCGTGTGCACGCCCACTGTCTATCTATCTATCTATCTATCTATCTATCTATCTATCTATCTATCTATCTATCTATCTATCTATATATATATATATATATATATATATATATATATATATATATATATATATAGGTTATAAAATGAGATAGGGGTTGAAAATTCAACCCACCATGGGATAATATATATCCAATATACTGCCAGATAGGTACCCAACAAGATTAATACATAGATGTTAAAAATTGTCAAACAATCAGTTCATCTATTGTATTATATGGGTAAAGGTAATAATATTACCGTAAATTAATACTACAAAATTAGTACTATATATATATATATATATATATATATATAGGCGCAACGGCACAGTGGTTAGGGCAGCGGACTCGCGGTCGTAGGGATCGCGGATTCCCAGACCGGGCGTTGTGTGTATTTATTGAGCGAAAACAGCTAAAAGCCCACGTGGCTCCGGCAGGGGAGGTGATCCCTGCTGTACTTTTTCACCACTCTTTCTCTCACTCTTCTATAGGCCTGCTCGCTGAGCCAGCGGGGTGGCGTCATTGGAAGGCTAAAACAATGCGAACGGATTGTGACCAGCGATGTGTAGCAACATCTGATGGTCTGGTCGTTCACGTGATCACGTGATATATATATATATGTGTGTGTGTGTGTGTGTGTGTGCCCGCGCAAACGTATGTGTACGCGTGTGTGTGTATGTGTGTGTTTGTGTGTGTGTGTAGAACATAAAAATTCAGGTGGTATGAGAGATGAACATATTCATGTCAGTAGTTGAATCTAATAATAATAGTTTATAATTTAGCATTTGATAAATTGTCTTGCAGCTCTGTAATAATACATCGCATAGTACTATTAAATATTTTCAAATCATTGTTGATATAGAAAGTTAGTTCTTAAGATTAACAGAACATCATGGTAACGTCGATTTTTTAAAATCCTGTGCATATTTTCCCTATATACATATACATATAAATCTCCTACACACATATACATAGGAGATTTATACACAACAATAAACATTACTGTTACCAGATGAAGGCTACGAATTGGCCGTTATCCTACAGAAAAGAACTAGTGAAATAACTATATTCACCTACCATATCTACTTTTGTTGTTGTATAGTTGTATATACAAGTGAAGAAACATTTTCATTTATTGGATGTATTACATTTCAGCTGCATAGAGCTCTACATTATACTGTCCCGTATATGGTATGCAGGGAGATCTGCATACTATATACGAGAGGGTTTTTTTTCCTGATTACCACAGGATTCTATAAATCTATTTATTGCACATTAAATGTCTGTATGTGTGCATTGTGCTTTAGAAAAGTGAGTTGTTTTTTTCTAAATCCAACATAACGCCAGTCACGCCGATCCTTTGTCAACCCGTCCATGAGGCACATGTTTCTGTGATGAACGTTGACCACTCCGTCCAATATTCTCCTTCGCCTACCTCTTCTACAAGCTCCATGAACATTAAAGGACCGGCAATTATTTAAACAGCTGTCATCGTTCTTACGCATCACATAACCATAATAATATAGCATGATTTCTTGCATACTACAGCTGACACTTCTCATCCACATTGTTTTCTCAACACATTTGTATTTTACTGTTCTTGCTCGCAAACACTGCACATACTACGGAGCATCTTCGCATCACTGGTTTTCAGTTTCTTCAGGTTCTCTACACTGAAGCCCCATTAACATACCATATCACAGTTCTAAAATAGCGTCATATAATCTCTTATTATAAAAGGCAGATTTTATCTGCCTCCCTTTGTAAGTTATAGAAATCTACAATATAGGATTTCTTCAATTACAATTTACCTAGCATTTTTAAGAGTAGAATGCATCGGGTCATGCCAGGTCCAGTTTTTAAAATTTAAACTCCAATTAAGCAAAATTTACAGAAAACTCACATTCTGGTGTGTATGTCAAATGCTTTTCTTAGTCTGGTTTACAGCACACGCAAACGCACACACACAGTGTGCAACGAATAAAATGAAAGTAAATAGCGACAGAGTGATTTGAGGAAGACTAAACTGAAAGTATTTAAACCACTACTCAAAAAATAAAAAAAACACAGCAAACAGAAACAAATAAATACATAACGATTTACTCCTCACACAATTTCTTCAATTAGAGTGTACCCATGATTTTTCAGAGTACTTCAGTAGGTGATGCCATAAAAAATTTCTTTCAATTTTACCACCAATTAAGACAAAATTCGAGAAAACTCAATATTTTAACATATCACTCCGAAAGCATTGATGTACATGTGTGCGTGCGTGAGTGTGTGTGTGTCATTCCTCACACACACGCATACACATACATATACAACTACATACAACTACATACACATACAACTACATACAAACACGTGTGTGTTTGTTATTAGTAAAAAAGGCGCCAAAACACAACTCACTTATCATTCCAACACATTTGCAAAGACACACGGACGGTGGAATTGCTATAACAATACAGAAAAGGTAAATTGGTTTTTATTTTACTCTGTATATATTTTATTATATAATATTATATATAGATATATGTATATATAATTGCAGTATGAAACAGTGTTTATGTATAACCAGACGACACTTATATATAGTTATTATAATAAGAGATTAATAAATGTATGCATCCGTTTAACCCTTTCGTTACCAAGCCGCCCGAATTTACCTATTCATATTTAAATGAGAATATCAGAGCAAATCTCTTTAGTACATTCGTGAAAACACGTATTATACTTCGTAAACACTTCAACTACAGTTTTGTACAAAAATCGAAGTGTAATTTTAATTCCGTGAATTATGGGAGATTTTTTTCCGAAATTTATTCCTATTGTGTTTTCAAAATTTGTAATTCTGACAAAAAATGGATACGAATTTCATTATATCAAGCAGCGAGTCAGAATTCGAAGGATTTTCTACTGAAGACCTTCATAAATCTAACTCTATGACTGAAAAAAAGCATCTTTATATAAGAGTGAAGTTGTGTGTCTGTCTCCTACGATTTAGATTCCTAACTACTCCCACATTTTGCGGTGCAGTTTAACCAAAAGCGGGTATCTTATAGTCGTGATTCATATCGAGCCCTTCTGGGTATTAGCGTGCGTCTACGATGAGTCTACGATTTTTAAAAAATTTACCATCATATTTTTCCATTTTAATGCATTTTTTTCGCTTTTATATAAGGGAAGTAACTCTCTAAAAATATCTACGATGTGTCAACGATTTAAAAAAAAATTACCTTAATTTTTTTTCAATTTTTAATGCATTTTTTTGCTATTTTTTGGTTATAACTCTCTAAAAATGCTTATATAGTTATTTCCCTTACCACCCGAGCAACGCCGGGCGATACTGCTAGTGTCTTATATTCCGAGTGTCGCAGCATTAGTAGATATTTCAACTTCGTCCTAACATAGGATTTTATATGAAATTATAGCTACCGCCTTGCTTACATATTATGCCTCTTGGTTAAAAAAGACTAAATGCAACTCCTTTTGAACCAGCCTGGTGTTTACCACAGTTTTTTTCCGGTGTGTTCATTGTATGAATTGCTACAGTACATCTCTTTCATATGAATCTTTCATTGTTAATATACCTGTTATATCCCGGCACAATTTAGATGTCCGTAACTTATATTCAGCACAACATATGGAGTATACACCTAAACCGTTTCTGAATTAGGAGTAACACTACTTCTATGAAAATAACAAGGCCCAGTTCTCTTTCCTACTTATTAAATCTGCGCGGTTACTTTATCTAGAGAGTCTCCTTTCTGAATTTAGCTTCAATATCTGGAATGTACTCTCTAGTTCTGTTATAGTTATAACTTCATCATCAGTTTATAGGAGATCCCATGGGCAGCCAGTCTTAAATTCCTCTGTGATGTCCTGATGGACTGTAATGATAAAAGAGACCTGAGGACTGAACCTTGCACACAAATCTTCATTCTAAATTGTCAGTGAAACTGTTCTTGGTTGTTACTCTACTTACTGCATCATTGTACATTGCTTCTACAATTTGTCAACATCTACTGAACGGCACCCAATGTCAGACGACTTCAACAATTCACTGGACTAGTGGTTTGTTCTTAGCCAAGTATTGCTCGTGAAGTTGCGTCATTTGGAAGATTGCATCTTTGTTACAATCTATGAGAGTAGCGGCTCGTGTATAGGCACATTGGTACTGTCGCACCCCCTGTTTCCACTCGATATTAGCGATAACATCCAATATAGCGAATCCTTTTTCTTTAATTCTCTCTTTATACAAAATTTTTTTATAGAACTGTGCGTTTCATATTCCACGACGTGGTGTTGGGTGTTATGTGCATGTCTGAGATAGGAAGCGTCACGCTAGGGAGAGAGAAAACTTTGGTTCACGCAGTGCCGACTCGGTGTGCCGGTGAAAGGTAGTGTTTCTTTTTGACACCGCGTCTGTTGTGCTTAGAAACGTATTTATATTCTCCAATGTGATAAACTGTAGAATTAGATTATTATCCTGCTCCTAGCTTCAGTGTTGCTGCAAGGATTTGAAATATAGGGTACGTTCCCCATCTAGTTTTTGTTTTAGGGTGATTTTTAGAAACACAAGGGGGAATTTGCGGCGAAGTTCAGTAAAAAAAATGAAACAGTACCCGGCAGTGGCTTAAACGCGAACCGATCTAGTTTATGCATAAATTTATTTTTATATGTTTGTTCCATTTTACACAATATTACAACGGCTAAATGTTTTCTGAAGCAGCACTCCCACTAAGTTTATCTACGAGCCGCTACTTCCCCATGAGTACAAAAGTAAACGGTTCCCAACCATGTGTATTTTGTCATGTATCGCTTGTGCTATGAACAACCCTCTCTCTGTCTCCGTCTTTCTTTCTTTCTCCTCCCCCCTCTCTCTCTCTCTCTCTCTGTGACGATCAAAACTTAATACAGCATTCCTCTATAATTTTCTCTCTCTAGTACATCTTTGCCTTTGTAGCACTTTACGTTGTTAATACTTTGGCAATAATTGGATTTGACATCTTTTTGTGTCACTTGATTAACTATCCGAGTTGTAATCACGTAACCTACGTCATCATATATTTTGAGCATCCTCGCAACAGTCTCCGATGTACATAATCGATATGTCTTCTACGTTTCTGTCATTTTTAATTGTTGTTCTCGCTATAAGGCTCAAAATTAGGTATGTCTTCTCTTTTTGTTTGCCTATTCCATGTTCAGCAGCTTCCTATAACAACATTGACACAGAACTTACTTATCTTCATGGTTTTAGCAAGTATGCGAACACGAATACATCATTACGAATACATTTCTCACCATTCTCCATTCTCTAACAGTGTCTTGCAACCCTGAATTTATTGTGCCTCCCATCCTCAACTTGCTACATATACGAAACACATTTCTATTGTGTCTTGCTCTTAGCAAAGAATAGCTGTCACCTAGTAGCAAAATCTCCCGAATAAAGCTGAATCTCCCAAATAAAATTTCTCTAGCACAGCTGAATTTAGCTTTTCCGAAATTCGTTTCATATTCAATTACACGCTCTCGTCCATGTCATTCCACCGTACTTCCCTTTCAATTTGTTTTGGAGGTTGTTATATCTACATGGATAAACTTTAGCCATGATCAGGTTATTTCCTGAAATTCCTAATTATCACATATGCCAAGCACACAACTTTTTTTCTTTTAATTACATAATTCATTTATAATTTTGAACTGCAGAATCGTTTTTTAGGTGCCATAATGTTTTTCGTCTGCCTTGCACTAACTCCGAAATCACTAAACCTAATTCATAATATACAGTGTATTCCACACCAGAAAATATTTTCGAAGTTAAAATTAGCCCCTCTGCCTCATTTTGTGGTGTGAATGAAATGTATTGTTTATGTTTCATATAAGGCAGCTGAATCGTATCTTTATATGTTTATTGCAAGTCATTAGATCATTGCATCAAATAATGGCAGGAGATTTACATAGTCCTCCTTTTCTGCACCATATACAGAGTCTTCATATATGTTCAGAAACCCAATATTACAGCCTGCTGGAAGTCCTCAAGGAAGTGCTGTTAAATATGTCGATCCTTTGTGTAGCACATAAGCAGAGATAAAACTTGAGGTTGAGTTGATCACATATATAATGAACGTAAACAATGTTTGTCCATAAAACAAAATTCATAAATATCGATCATTCTTAAATACACACGAGTCGAACCAGTTATACATTTTTTGCACAGTTGCATAAATGTGTTTACATATTGTCTGTTTCTTCAAAACAATTCTTGCTAAAGATATTTTAAAATATCCAAATGTAATATATTTATTAAAAAGAAAATTATTGCCATTGTTCATTATAGACACCAACTATTCTGAAAATGAACGTCACACATCTTCCCCGCCATCATTCTATATATATCCATATCTTATTGTAATGACCACCTGTTTATTTTGCTGTTGCAATTTTAAAATTTGAGATCACTCCTTGTTCACTTCCGTAGTCATAACAGTATTGTTATCGCTTTCAAAATATCAACGAAATGAAGAAACTATCTTTTATAAATAGCATCGATAACAAATAAAAATTCTTTCATATTCAACATTTTATAATATTATACGTTTCTTGGAATTGTTTAAAAGTTATTTAATAGTTTGAGATTAATTCTAATAATTGATTCACGTCCATTTTTCAGTTCAATATAATTTCTTTTCTGATTGTCCGCAGTTTAATACACTGCTGGCTACTGAGGTGTTGTTGTTCTTGGTCCTGCAGCTGTTTGTGTTTCTACAGTTACTCTGAGGATAGTACATGTTGCCGTTGCTCATGTTCTTACTGCCCATGCAGTTGCTAACACTTGTGTTGTTACAGAGGTGATGTTTGCATCAGTAAGGCCTTCCTGCACTCGTTGTTGCTTTTGATGCACAAGAAGAGGGATTTTGGATTTTTGATTGCTTAACCAATATGGCATTCTGCTCTCGCATCTCTCTGATATGCAATTGGGAAATGCGGTATGTAATGTTTACCAAATGACCCAAACCAAAACGTACCCGGCCGTTCTTTTGACATACCGCTGTGTATTACACCTCTCTAAAAGTATACAGGCTAGGACACCCCAGGAAGATATCTCTCGTAAACAGTCCTCTCATGTTAACTTTATTGACATTCCTAAATAACTGGTGAGCAAAGCGAAATCATTAGTGCATCGGGTGCCCCCTAAGTATCGGAATGCAAGAGTCTCAATCATAAATAGCACTAGATATAATGTGCACGCCCTGGAACATTTTGGAAGCGCCTTCCTTCGTTTGAGAGCGTGGACATCTTTCGTCGACTGCATATTTATCACACAAACATAAAAAATCTTCATGTTTCTACAAATCTTCATCTTCCTACAGGCAGTTGGAGATCGAGTTTCAGGTGTAGAGGAAGAGTTAGCTTCTTACCTCAAATTTCCTAAATCAAACAGCATCCTCCAGTTTGGACTACTTGTTGCTTTGGAGAGACTGTATAGCTTATTTGCAGAACCACGCACGCGATCAAGAGCTTGCATTTAGTCTTACTAGTGTCAGTGATTTTACTAGTTTTAGCTTTACCTAAAGTTGTTGCACCGCTATTTTCGAAATAACATCATCTCCCGCAAGTACTTTGAGATTGCTGGGAGGGAAATCTGACACGACGCTTCTACAAAAGTATTTTTCAAAACAAATTTGAGAATCGTTCCAATAAATTCGATATCCGAGATGTGAAAGAGAAAGAAAATTGAACTCCTCTGGATTTTAAATAGTTTATTCAGACTGAATGTCAGAAAAGTTTAATAATTTGCAGTTTTCTGCAAAGAAATGTGAAAACAAAGCATAAATCAATTCTTGGACATCTTGGACAGCAGCAACAACAGCAAGAAAAACAAAAGCAACAATGTTGAATGGTACCATGAAATATTCTGCCAGACATTCTTGGCATTTAATTTGACTTGATACTAACGAATATCAAACTATAATACCTGCTACTATATTAGCATCCACTAGCGTTAAACTATTATTATTGAAAATAATAACATTAATATATAAAGACACACCAATAATAATTATAGATAAAAGACGAAGTGAAGGAGGAGGAGGAACAAATGAAGAAATTACTTCACACAATTCACATTACATACTGGTATTAGAAACATATATTATACTAGCAATATGATCGCCCTCCGGGCGGTTTTCTGCTGGCCACTCGATAATATTTTCAGTTTCTAATAAATTTCATATTTTACGTCTAATTATTTTTTTGTACAAGAGTACTCATTTACTTGTCTCACTGTCCTATTTATAGTACACCGAGTATTTTCAATTCTACTTAAAATAAAGGAGTTTTAATAATCACTTTTTCTTTTCATTTAAACTTATTTTCAATCATCCGTAATAATTTAAAAGTAATATTCAGAAATTTAAGTACTCTGAGACTTAATGGGTTAATCTCTCATTTTTACACAAACAACAAGGTAGCCCAACTACGGAAGGGGGAGGTTTGCTGTGTGCGCGCGTGCGCGCGTGTGTGTGTGTGAGAGAGAGATAGAGAGAGAGAGAAGTGGAGAGAGAAAAGTTTGCAGAAAATGAATGAAATAAACATGAAATGAAAAAGTCGTATAATACAGGAAATGGATATTTTTTAACGAAATTTTCTACAAATATCGCTTAGATTCTGTGCCTTCAGAGTATATTGGGATGTATGGCAAAGAATTTCTCCGAGGAAGTGGAGAGAGGAATTTTGCAAAATTCACATGATCCGACATTTTTCCCCCTCATAACTTACGGGAAAATAATTACTTTTTTATGATAGTTTATTACAAATACCTTTCAAATGACATAGATTACGATTATAAAGAAATTTATGAGGAAAATGCTTTTCGAGGGGTAGGAGAGAGGAGTTTCAGTAAAACGGACTTTGAGATAAGGAAGACCAAATAATTTCGCACTTCTCTGTGTTGATGTGGTTTTCCCTCACTTTTTTAAAACCACATACTTCGAAATGACGGGGTGGGAGCTCTTTCTATGGCAAGAAGTTGTCAAGATTCTTTTGCAGCAACCCCTCCTGTTCATCATGCTATTCTCATACCATTCCGGATGTATTTTGGCCAAATTCGTCAAAATCGTGGTGGAGCGTTTTTGTTAAAAAATTTTAAAAGATTGTTAATATTTTTGAGAGGGAAAAGTGAGTTATTTAAGGGGAATTTGGTTGCTGTTTCTAGCACATTCTAAGACATCACTCCTCGATTTTAAATATCGTTTTGCACATAAACAAATTTATATTTTATGAAAATTAAAATTTTAAAAATTATGATTTTTTGGCAACCACACTCTATGCCCCCCGATTAATTCTGTTTAGAATTTAAAATACCGGAGAGCCTGAGAATGTTATTGCAGGCATTAATCCACATTGATGTAAAAGATGAGTTACGTAAGTGATAATCCATTTAAAAGTTTTATTTTCTATTAGAAAATGTTTTTTCGTACATACACACACGGCCGCGTTTGATTGAGGTGGGGGAAAAATTTTGATAGCAATTGTTGTTTTTGTTTGTATTCCGTCAATGTACAAGGCGTGTGTTACATCGGCATCATCATTCCATAAAATGTGTTCAAGGGAGAAAAATATTGCAAAATCATCAATCCATGTGAGAGTAAAAGTGGGAGGTGGTTTGAGTCGTGCTAGAAACAACAGCCAAACCTCCATTGAAAGGTTCATCTTTTTCTCTGAAAATATTAATTTTTTTTTGTTTTCACCGCAATGATTCCTTTTATGATTCCTTTGTTTTTAAGTTAAAACGAGCCAAAATCGGTCTGGATAATTATTATAGAATTCCAAACAGCCATAACAATAAAATGACTTCTTAATATTGTTTACACAAATGATACCGGTATGTTAAAAAATATACATTACGTATATAGAATACACTGTTGTTTTTGCAAATAGCGAATGGAAATGTGAAATGAAAACACTGAAATTAAAAGTGAGAGACTTTGCAAATGAAAATGGAATGCACCGCAGCGAATGCAAAGAATATTTTAGTTTGCGAAAAATTGCTGTTTCATAATTCAATAAACTTCAGAAATCGAAACTATAGGAAATTTCTTAGAATATGAATTTATAAAAAATCCCGGTAACTCTTGTACACCTAATTAATAAGCAACTTCCTCCATCATAATATAGACGCCAATATCATTTTATATAAACAGGGAAAAATAACAAATAATATGAAATGAAAAAAATATAAGAAAAAAAGACAAATATAAAGCTTCCAAATTTAAGGATATTATGCACCTCCATGATTTAGCGTTTTTGAAAATCTCTGAAACTTTGAGCTCTTCAGAGACACATTCCGTCCTCGTGTATGCTCTTGCTCTGCTTAGTCCATTCTGCTTTTCTATGATGTGTGTAGGCATCATAGAAGAACAGAATGAAGAACAGAGCATACACGAGGACGTATAGTGTGAAAATTTGATTATACTAAGTACCAATGGCATGAATCTCTGTTTTGTTTCATTGGTATATTAGTCCATACAGAGTGGAAGTACTCCGGCGGTTACGACGACGAGGGTTCCGGTCGATCCGAATCAACGGAACAGCCTGCTCGTGAAATTAACGTGTAAGTGGCTGAGCACTCCACAGACACGTGTACCCTTAACGTAGTTCTCGGGGATATTCAGCGTGACACAGAGAGTGACAAGGCCGGCCTTTTGAAATACAGGTACAACAGAAACAGGAAGTAAGAGTGAGAGAAAGTTGTGATGAAAGAGCCGGAGCCTCGTGGAGCTTTTAGGTGTTTTCGCTAAATAAACACTCACAACGCCCGGTCTGGGAATCGAAACCGAGATCCTATGACCGCGAGTCCGCTGCCCTAACCACTGGGCCATTGCGCCTCCACTTCATACACAGTATATACCAAAGTACACTATTCTTTCTTGCAAATTTTACCTAATTATCAGTTCAATTAAGATGGAAGTGAGACATTTGCCTTATAGTTCGTCTCGATCTTGTCCACCGTGTAATCTTCTCTGCGATATTCACCGGATAAACAAAACAACAAAAAAAACACATTTCCCATTCCGACGACTCAAAGAGTTACACTCAGGATATATTTTTCGGCTGATACAGGGGTCATTTCTGCGTACAGAACAGATTTTTTTCTTTACTTTGGGTGTCCCTCACTGAGGCCTGGCTGACACCACTAACGCAGCTTTAGATTTAATTCTGAATCGACATTATTTGAACATCTCTCTTTCTGGAGGATACTGCAGCATGGATAATGACGTTGTCCTCGTATAGCGACATGAAATACTTGAATACTAATTCCTAGAGAAATGTATATTTCGCTGGAAGGAAAATTTGGAAATTTTTCTATAGTCACATGATGTGAAAGTCCACGTGAACTGCGAGGAACAGCCATTACCTGTTGCCGACAGCCTTAAGTGACTTGCCAATTCAGAATATAGTTTACAAATACATTTAAATAGTAATTATTATTAGTATTAGCAAATAGTATTTTGAAGATACATAAAAACAGACACTGTTGCTCAGATACCCTATTCAATGTAGTATGGTTTCTCTGTTACGTTTCTTATTGCAAAGCTGGCCAAGTATAAACGAATTTGTCTTCATTGGCAGGGACTTCACAAATACTGGATAGAATTGATTAGTTTTGATCAATGAATGGATCACATTATTCTATCGACAAATATATATATATATATATATATATATATATATATATATATATATATACATATATCCACATCGTTTATTTTATTGATATCCTAAGAACAATTAAGTTATCTCTTGTAACAGAAGAGTGAATCACAAAATTTGGCTCGACAAAACAATTGACCACACTTACTATCTATTACGTCGATTCTGCTGAATAGTATCAAATAATTGATACTATTTTCTAGATGTATGTGATTGCAAATGATTGCACTGAATATATGTGTAATGTATTGGTGTATGTTCGGGATTAGAATTATTGCACAAAACGTCTACTCGATTAATGCGCTGAGGTAAACTAAGATATAAATAATTTTGATATCAAATCTACGGTATTTAACGTTAAAGTAACATTCCTGATATAATACAATTAACATCTTTATATCTATCTATCTATCTATCTATCTATCTATCTATCTATCTATCTATCTATCTATCTATCTATATATATATATATATATATATATATATATATATATATATATATATATATATATATGAATTTTATAGAAAAACGAAAGACGAAGACATGTGTAGAAACAACAAGCAGGTGTATTAGTTTAATACAGATATTAGCTGTAATGTAATCGCAGAAATTGTCTGAAGGAAAAATGGATAAATCTTTTATACTTCGACAGAAGGAAATAAGAGGCTAAAATGGAGAATAGAGAAAAACGGAGAAAGAAAAAACAGTGTAGAATTCAGCGGGATAAGAGAGGATAATAAAAAGCGGCAGAATGAAATGGTGATAATAGTAAATAGTGGTCGAATGAAACGGCGATAATGAGAAAATGAGGTTGTATGAACGGGAAATAATAGCAAAATGAGACTGAATGAAAGGGAGATAATAATGGTGATCCCAACGAACAAAAGTGCGCAAACGTCTGTGTGTATGTAAGAATGGTGTATATGAATGAGTATATGTAAATGGGGACGAGTGAGGCTGACGTGTGGGTGCGTATGTAATGTCTGTGGATACGTGTGTGCTGTGTGTAGCAGGTTGATGTGTTCTTTTTCAAGTGGTGTGTGTTCAAGTGTATGTGTGTGCATGTGTATAGTGTATCCTTGTCGGTGAAAGTTTTTTTTTCTCTATGCATGTGTTTATGCACGTTGTGTGTGTGTGTGTATTGTTTGTGTTCAGGTATTATGTGCTGCTGTACCTGTGGTAGTATGCATTATGGTGTGTGGTGTGTGTACTAAGTTAATCAGTGCGTGTGGCTGCTTATATAGTGGTGACGTTATTGAAGATTGTGTATGTGTGTGCAGATTATGCTGTGTGGTGTGGCTAGGCGTTGTAAGTATGTGTGTAATGGTATGTGAGGTAATTGATGAGTGGAACTGTGTATGGCTTGTTTGTGTGTTTTTGTCTGGTGAGAGTACCGAGGTGGGCTACATGCAAGTGTATAGGTGGATGGTGTAGTTAAATGTGTGAGGTGTAGGTAATCAGTGTGGGGTTGGTGATAGATGAAGGGAGAAGATTAATGTATGTTATCTGCGATGGTGGGAGTCCGGGTGGCCCAAGCGCAGAGAGATGTAGCGAATGACCGGTAGAGCAGAAGCGGTGCGTGGCGTACTTTGCATTGCAGAGTCAGATGTCTCGGAGGTGCTCCACGAACCGGTAAGAGAAGCGGTGTCCCGTTTGACTAATGTAAAGGGAAGGACAGAAAGAGGAGATACTGTAAATAACAATATTAGAGGTGCATTTGAGGAAGGTGGTGCTGGTGAGGAAGGGGAAGATAAGACAGCGAGATCTGGAGCAAGGGAAGAAGCCAGGCTGGGAGTAGGGTGTAGGAATGAAAGTTTGGATTAGGCGGTCATGCAGGTTATGAGCACGTTTCAAGGAGGGAAGGGGTAAACTAGGGAAGGTATGCAATGTGGAGTAGAGAAACTGGAGTCGCTGGAAGACTCGGAGAATGGTGTGTTGGAGCAGTACGATGGATTGGTGTTATGTGACTGGATACGGGAGGCGGCAGACGGGTAAGGATAGGATGGGTGCGAGGAGAAAAGGCGGAAGCAAGGTCCACAGATCGTGCCCGGGCAAGGCAGTGTAGATAATAGTGATGGGAAATCTACGTAGGATGAAGTGGCGAGCCATGATTTGAGATTGAATCTCAAAGCCATGGTCGTCACTGCAGAGCCAGCGTAGACCGATGAATTGGGTGTGGGTGTGGGTAAGGTGGGAGAAGGAGAGGCTGGCGTAGGAGGGTGATTCAGTGTATTTGTAATGAATAGAATAATTTTGAGCGGAGTGGTGTATGGTGATTGAATTTTCGAGAAATTCGCTGTAAGAGTTAGATATAGTGTAGAAGAATTCGAGGCTAGGACCGAAGGTTTGGTGAAACGAGAGGAAAGAGTCCAGTTGTTCGAAGAAGAGTTAGGTCGTGCCGATAGATGCAACGATATAACGACCGTATTGCTTGGGTATGGGAGGAATTAATTGTGAGAATATTTGGGCCTCAACGTAGCAAACGAACAGATTCGTATATTTGGGGCCCATAATCCGGGGACTTGTTTCTATAACTCCTCCGCAAATGTCAAGCAGTTGAGGGAGAGGGCAAGTTCAGCCAGATGAAGCGTGGAGGTGTCAGGTTGAGAGTCAGGCCAAATGTCAAGGAAGTGCTTAAGTGCAAGTAGTTCTTCGATGTGTGGGATCACCGTATATGTGTATATGTGTATGTGTACGTGTGTGTGCCTTTTGTGTGTGTGTTCAGGCATATCTATGTTTGTATATATGCATATATTTGGCGAGGTAGGGTGCGTGTGTTTGCGTGCAGTTGAGTTTGATCACACAAGTATACACATGTCTTCATGTTTCTTTCCCTTACTATTGAGTGATATCTGTGAACGTGATTATCTCTGTATATGTTGGATTATTAATTTACAAAAGCATGTTTAGTCAATCGAAAATATTAATTTCCTTGGAATCAAGGGAGTTTTTGCAACAGATAATCTAGTGTCCATGGAAAAGTATCAGCAACGAATTATTTCTCATCCCTGAGTGTATGGAAAAGCACTATGTGTTACGTGTTTTGTTTTTTTATGAAAACGAACATTTTTGTTTGTATGCGCATACAGACACATATATATGCATTCATGTATATATATATATATATATATATATATATATATATATATATATATATATATATATATATATATATATATATATATATATATATATATATATATATATGTATATAGGTATGAATATGTATATATATATATATATATATATACATATATGTAAACATGCTTACATCTATATATATACACAGATACGCACCATAATCATTTACTATATGTTGTTTCGTTGGCAACCACATTTTCAGTAACCGATGGAATGCAATACATATATATATATATATATATATATATATATATATATATATATATATATATATATATATATAAGTATATATATATATCAGTGACACTAACTGATATATAAGAAAAACAAAACAAAAAATTGTAAGTTACTTACCTGGGCAAAGGTGAGGAAAAATAGTTGATCAGACGAAAGTGGCAAACCAGGTAACATATAGTGAACATTTTGTGATGACTTCCATTTCAAAAACGCCTAGAGAGGAGAAAAAATGATCAGTAATTAATTTAATAGCATATTTCTTAATCCATTAGTGTCAATTAACGTATATGAAAACGCTTGTACTTGTTACCTCTTCACACATACGCAAATGGAACGCCAATCATTTGAAGTGCATCTATGGTCGAAGATGATGTGGCCGTCCATTTTCAGATTCTTATTTTCATTATTGTTTCTTCATGCATTAGATGCGTTCAAGAATAGCATCTAAGGTACTATTAACCCATTTAAGTCACTTTGTATTTAATCATAAACTATTTTACTAATTCTACTTCTTTCTTGTGGCTACTTTTAAGGGCGAAACTCGGCCTTCCATTGCAGACTGACAATAAGGAATCCTAAACAGTGATCGACATCCCACTCGTTCCAGCTCAGTCTGTCTCTCCATATTTCCCACTCACAGTGGCTTATATATATGAAAATATACATACATGCATACACAGGTACACACGCGTATACATACGCATACACACACATACCTATATAAATATATATATATATATATATATATATATATATATACCTATATATATACCTATATATATATATATATATATAAAGTTAATCCAAACAAGAAAACAAAAAGACAACAACGCGAGTATGTGGAACAAATAAAGTATTATTGGACGCTCAGGAAAGAAGGGAAGAAGGAGGGTATGACGTTTCGAGCGGAGCTCTTCGTCGGAAACATAGGAGAAAGAAATATCTCGAGGTGGGAGGACAGAGGGAAAAAAATGCAAGTGATCTTCACGAGGTCACATACTGAAAAGTATATTTATATATACAGTGTGCGATTTTTAGATTGCCACATTTTATATTTTTAATTTCGTGCATGCGCATTGATTGTTCTAATTTTGTCGACTACACAGTATAGTAGAGTCAGTTGGGCACCGTCTGAGCGAAAAATATTAACATGACGAAATTCAATTTACCAGACACATGTAAACAATATGATGTACTGCCTGGTCTTCTCGCTAGAAGCTCCAATGGGAATCATTAAGATTGTATTCGTGTCAATTTGAGGTCAGTGCAATCTAAGAGTATATACCGAGAGTGATAAACATCAAACCTCCAGTAATATGAAGGTGTTTGGGCTGATCACCAGTTAGGGCGTCCTTATGCTTCCATTCGTCTTCCATCACGACTTCAGACTCAAGACAGATCCTATACAAAGTGCCTGGAGGAGTTGCCATGGATCAAGAGGGTGGCTGCTGGAAGACTCTGTGTCTGGCAACAGGTATCTGTTCCATGGCACACCAGGAGGAGAAGTCAGTTGTGGCCTTCAGACAATTTCTGCGATTACATTACAGCTAATATCTGGCCACCTGACTTCTGAGACTGCAACCCTCTTGATTATTATATGGGACGCTGATGACCGAGAGACTAACAAAACTCCTTGTAACACAGAAGATGAACTAAAGCAAGGATTATGGCACCACTTACCACCTTAAGCAAGGAGAGAGTTCAAAATAGCCGTAAGAGATTCCAAAATCGTCAGGAGGCCATGGTGTAAGCAAATGGCGATATTATTGAATAAATTTATTCTTTAGTATTTCACGATATTTTTATATAATAATATAATATTGATAAATATATTTGTTAACATGAGATACTAGTGTTTTTGTAATTTTGCGTAATTTAGACGATAATATATATATATATATATATATATTATATATATATATATATATATATATATATTTATATATGCGTGTGTGTGTTTATGTATAGACACTTATACCTTATACTTATTTCTTTACTACCCACAAGGGGCTAAACACAGAGAGGACAAACAAGGACTGAGAAACGGATTAAGTCGATTATATCGACCCCAGCGCGTAACTCGTACTTATTTAATCGACCCTGAAAGGATGAAAGGCAAAGTCGACCTAGGCGGAATTTTAACTCAGAACGTAGCGGCAGACGAAATACTGCAAAGCATTGCCGCCCTACATGCTATCGTTTCTGCCAGCTCGCCGCCAATATACCTTATACCTACCTACCTAACATACATACATACATAGATACTTACATATATATATATAGCGAGAGAGAGAGAGAGAGATAAATACATACACACACACACATATATGTATATATATATATAAATACAAACACTCACACACATACAGGTACTGTAATTTCGGTTTTCTACATTTTGTTTACACTAAACATGAATGAGCTCATATCTTTGACATATGACTTGGTTTTGAATAATCTCGTCATTGAAGTGAATGTAGAGAGAATGATTTATTCATTCATTCGGTATTAATTCTAATTAATTCAAAGGTCTCCAAGAGACGTATTAATTATTACACTCTCAATTCACTCCACGTCGGGGAACATAATTCCGATTCAAATGGGAGTATTTCAAGAGTGTTTGCTTTTCATATGATGCCTGCCACATACAATGACAAAATCAGTGTCAGCATCAGGAGACAATACATATTTCATTTCATAAACGATGTCAGTATTTGAATTATATATTAATTACCAGATGAATTACCGAACGAGTAGTTGCATAAAGTAAACTAAAGTCGTTTTCCTTCGGTTGAATGGGTGAGTTGAAATATAGTTGATGTGGACTATACTGATCTTCTATTGACAGAGGGGTCATTGCTTGTATTTCATGAATAATGCAAGACAATATGTGTCTGAATGTTCTATGTAACAATCGAATATATACAATTTTATCGATTAACTATGCATATGTGTGTGTGTAACCATGTATTAGCAAATATACACAGGTGTGTGTATGTATGTATATACAATTTTATCGATTAACTATGCATATGTGTGTGTGTAACCATGTATTAGCAAACATACACAGGTGTGTGTATGTATGTATATATATATATATATATATATATATTTCTATAGTAGTAGGAATGAAAGCGGGGTAGGTCAAGGAAGCTGACTAGCTAGAGAAAAGAACAGAAGGGGTAAAATATATATATTGGGGTGTAAAAGAAACAAAGATACTAAAAAGAAAGATCAGTCTATTTCTGTGGTGACAGAAAACAACTGTATTAATCTACCGATCCATTCTTGTTGCTTTGGTTTTATATATATATATATATATATATATATATATATATATATATATATATATATATATATATATATATATATATGTGTGTGTGTGTGTGTGTGTGCGTGTGTGTGTATATTCTATATTATATATTATTAATATCAGGAAATCAATATAAGAAAATTCTTCAGAAAGATATATACATGTGTAAAATAATTGTTGTATTAGAAATATAAATATATGTAAATATGTATAAGTATAAATATATAATATATATGACAGTTTCAAAGTTTCTAATTAAGTTTTTAATGCATATTATGATCGTTTCACAGAAGTGCTATCCCTATCATAGAATCCTATATTAATGAGCATTTATAGACAACTCTTCTGCTCGTCAGAGATATAAAATTTGCATTTTGTATAATATATCGAATGGTAGTTATTTTTGGTTTTTAAAATTTGAAGTAATACTATAAAATGATGTTTGTTTATAAATGGTGTTTAGTACGAGAGTCTTTCAATCCATAAATACATCCTTGGTCAGGCTTCAGTAATAATCCATAATATTTATGTGTAAAATCCATTACAATGTCTTGTATTCCAAATATAGTTCATAGACTCAGATAATATAGAATAATGGACTGCTATATTGATAACCATTTATAAAGATAAAAATATAAAAGAAATATTTTGACCAATTTACAATTTTATAATTTCACATATAATTTAAAATATAATTTTATTTTATATTATTTAAGTCTATGAAGTATATTTGAACAATAAAATGGATTTTATACATAATTATTTTGGATTGCTACAGAAGAATTACCAAGGAGGCTTATATGAATTTGAAGATTGTCATACAAAAAGGTACTTACCAAAATAAAAAGCAGTAATTCTTAATTTATATTTCAAAGAAACACCATTTTCCCATATTACTTCATAATAAAAAAAAAAAAAAAACTACCTTTCGTAGAATTATAAAGATTTCATATTTAATAGTACTGAAGAGTAGAACAGTTATCTAGTAATGCTTATCAATATAGGAATCCATTATTCTATATTATCTAAGTCTATGAAATATAACTGGAATACAAGACAACATAACAGATTTTACACACAAATATTATGGATTATTACAGAAGGCTAACCTAGGAAATATATATGGATTTAAAGACTCTCATACTAAAGTGTACATACCAAAATCAAAAGAAGTAATTTTTAACTTTTAATTTATATTTCAAACAAGCACCATTTTATAGTATTACTTCAAATTTTAAAAAAACTACGATTCGATATATTATATAAAATTCAAATTTTATATCTCTGAAGAGCAGAAGATTTGTCTACAAAAAACCTAAACATAATCCGCTATTGATAGACTTTGAAAACACAATTTTAGAAATGATAAAATCCATAAAATTCTGTACATTTTATTCCAAATATCAAAAGAATATTACCAAGATAATCAACAAAAGAAGCCTCCAAAATTTTAACCCACAACTTACGAGAAATGCTTAATAAACACAACGAAACCTTGACTACGTGTAAGCACAAATTCTTCCACACTCTTAAATATATCTAAATGTAAGTTCACTCTGCCTCCACGAATAAAACCCATATATAAACCCCTATGATCATTAACACATACGCATCTGTATCTCTATTATCTCTCTAATATATCTATATATGTTACATTTACCTTACCTCTTATATGTTTTCTGTCTTCTTACCTCCTCACTTTATGAGGTAAATATTAATTCTTTAATTTATCGTTAATTTATTTTAACATCTTAACCCAATAAATCCGCTAGAATCTAATACTAACTCCCAATCATAAATTAACATTGAACTATCTCCTCCATTCTCGACTACCTACACACCCATAACCCCATTGCTAAAAAGAACTCTACAACCACTGACCTTGGCCAGAACGGACGCAATTATTTACTACTATATAACCAATATGTGGAGGCACAATGGCCTAGTGGTTAGGGCAGCGGACTCGCGGTCGTAGGATCGCGGTTTCGATTCCAAGACCGGGCGTTGTGAGTGTTTATTGAGCGAAAACACCGAAAAAAGCTCCACGAGGCTCCGGCAGGGGGTGGTGATCCCTGCTGTACCCTTTCACCACTCTTTCTTCTCTTGGCCTGCTCGCTTAGCCAGCGGGGTGGCATTATTCGAACGCATTGTGACCAGCGATGTGTAACAACATCTGATGGACTGGTCGGTCACGTGATCACGTGATAACCAACATATGCATGGCCTTTTACTTTAAATACCTTTCATGATTTATTCAACTTATATATATGTGTGTGACGTGGAGTAAAATCATTTACAGCTTCCTTCTGTGGACCTTTATTGAACACTGATTTTTCTTCGAATGATATCTTCTATTCCAGCTTTCTGAACAGAGTCGTTATTAGATGGTTTCACCACGTTAGCCATGACCATCTATAATTGATCACAATTTCTTCTAAAGTGGTGATCCTTCGCGGATGAATTTCTGAATCTGTCAATACATGCATTCCTTTTTCTCCTTTTCAACTTTGACTATGCGTCTAAATCGCCATTCATCGTAAAAGGACATACTACTGATGCTCCTCTCGTTGCCATATTTGTCTTCTCTTTCAAATTTTTTGGCGCCACTTTTAATCGGGAACTGCAGAGCATTTTTTCCTCGTGTCGTATCTGAAATTACAACTTCGCCCTTCTAAGACACAGCTTCCCAGGAGAATTTTTATTCTTTTCATATAAAAGAAGTTATATTTAACAGACAGTGTTATCTTGAATTCATAGGGATAACAATTTCTCCTCTCTCAAACCTACCGGTACTATGTGTTGGCCTTTGTTCTGTTCTTCATCCGCTAGCAAGAACTCTCCCATTTCATCCTCTACTGTAGAGTATGAAATTCCTAGTTTGATGCTCTTCGCGTCTTTTTTCAACTAGTGTGTTTGACGACCATTTCTAACGGCGTTTCCTTCAACCAGCATGTACTTCGTGGTATTATCGCCTAAAGATGAGTCATTTTCATTTGCCTCAATTTCATAGAGATTCTACGAAGAGGTTGACACAATTGGAATCATTTTTCATTTCTTCGAATATTCAGTCGGCTCAGATCAAACTACACATTGCACTCCCAGTCATTCCTTTTTCTCTCGCACTCTCAGTCTGCGATATGATAACAGGAACCCACCCGACATGACGTATGAATACTCTTGCGCGATGAGTATCTCGAGGGCCAAGCCCTCACGGAGTTTTTGCGACGGATCCGGGATTTACCGATAGTTCATATGAGGGTCAATCATTCGTCAAACAGTTATTTTTCTCAAGGAAGCCTTCTAATGTCCAATCAATTCTAGCATCCATGACGGAACATACCGTTATTAAAACAACTTACCGTCTCTTCAGACAGTATTCTGGAATACTCTGGTACCTCGTCACCATCTGACAACATTGTCGCAGTTGCTTTCTCCTCTTCCTCGCGAACTTGCACTTCTTCTTCTGCTCCGGATGACACACAATCTTCCGAAACCTTATGGGCTATTAGGGAACTGATCCGTCAAGTTTCACGCATGTGAAGGAACCGTTCTTCTCGGAATTATTCTACAGGAAGGAGTAGACGCCGCTCTTACTGGCGCGGATGCACGCTTCCTGAGCCATTCGTTTGCTGGTATCATAGGAAATTTAAAGACCAGGCCAAAAATTGTTCTCAGCTCTGCTCTTCTCCGGGAAACTAGGCCAGAAGGCATTGAGTACGACAGCTGTCTCCCCCATTGATTCACCTTACCGTGCATTCTCTTATCCGCGATGCTAGATCTTCAAAGTCCTTTAAGGTTGACACGGGAGTCAGTGTGATTTTCAGGCCTCGAAGGTTTACTTCCACCATTCCTAGTCTTTCTGACATCTCTCTCTACGTGATGAATCCCTCTGCCATTAAAACATACGGACAAATCACTCTTACCCTCGCTTTGTCACTCTGTAGGGATTTCAAGTGGATCTTCGTCATAGTGGACCTCCCCAACCCCATACTTGGAGCTGACTTCTTACATCACTGGTGGACGTTAGAGGACACCGGCGTCTTGCTGATACTACCTCGCTCGCTGTTGTGAACCCTTCTTTCTTTGTGGCTGCATCACGTGGCGCTTACCGCCAGTTACTTGCTTCGTTCCCACTGTTGACCGATTTGTCATTTCATCCGTCGAATCAAGCCCATTCCATGAAACATTTCATCACAACTAAGGGACTTCCTGATTTTTCCCGACCGCGCCGTTTGTCTAAAGGGAATCTCCGGATCGTCCGGGCTGAATTCGAGCGCATATTATAGCTGGGCCTTATTCGTCCCTCTACGAGCCCCTGAGCAGCGCCCTCACACATGGCCAGGAAGAATGAAGCTGATTTTCGACCGGTTGGAGATTTTAGACGCCTTAATACTGTTGCTATTCCAGATCGCTATATCCGGTACAAAATGTGCAGTATCTCGTCTAACCAGCATGCCTATAAGGTTTTTCTATCTAAAGTCGACTCGGTATGCTCATACCATCAAATCCCTGTCAACCCCGATGATATTCTAAAAACAGCCGTCACCCCATTTTTTGGAGCATTTGACTTATTTTCTATGCCGTTTAGTCTACGTAAAGCAGCCATTACGTTCCAAAGGTTAATTCATGTGGTCGTTCGTGGGTTAGACTTTCTCTTCGCATACATCGATGACCTTGTAATCGCCAGTAGTAATCCGGAGCATCATATCTAACACTGGTAAACACGGCCTTTCACTTGTAAATACCTTTCGCGATTTATTCAACATGTATATATTTATGACCTGGAGTAAAAGCATTTAAAAACTACAGCTTGATTCTGTGGATATTCATTGTACAATGTTCTTTCTTCGAATGATATCATCTATTCCAGCTTTCTGAACGGAGTCGTTACTAGATGGCTTCACCATGTGAACCATGACTATCTATACGTCTGTTTTATAATAATATACATTTACATAAATGAAATGGCCTAAAAATAAACACACTAAAAAACATAAACATAATATGTACATTAAACATACAAATGCTAATACATGCATATATACATATCTACAAACATACACAGGCAAAATAAAATATAAATATGATTATATGTAGTAATGTATAGTTAGGTATCTATACACACACATACATGCACACACAAACACACACACATGCACACACAAACACGCACGCATACACACGCACGCACACACACACACACACACATATATATATTTATACACATCATACATCTTTGTGCGTATAATTTGAAGTCGCAACTCCATTGCTGGTCGTTAGAAAAGAATCCGATTAAGAATAAGAGGCGGTGGCTAGAAGAAAAAAAGAAGTTGTAGAATGGAGGCAGAGAGAGAGAGAGAGAGAGAGAGAGAGAGAGAGAGACCGAGAGAGAGAGAGAAATAAAGATAGAAAAGATAGAAAAAGAGAGAGAACGTAATTGTGTTCACTAAATCATCTTACGATAAGGAAAAGGGGAATGAGGAAAAATAATAATGAAATATGCATACATACTCACTTATATATACATATATTCAATAGTAACTTGCATGTAAACACGCATACGATATACAGATAAGCATAAACGCATGAATATAATAATAATAATAATAAAATAATAATAATAATAATAATAATAATAATAATATAATAATAATAATAATAATAATAATAATAATGATAATAATGATAATAATATGAAAAGTAAGTTCGGCCTAGCCTAGCCTACAGACAAGTTAATTCGACTTGAGTCGTATTTCGACTTAAGTCGTGTCTCTCGCAAACCATTAACGATGTAGAGTTAGGTATGCCTGTATAAAATAGTCTTTCATTAAGCTTACGTTAGGGTTTAATTTATCTAATAGCAAATCTAAATTAGCATATAAATAAATCTACATTATTAAGGTTAGTATCTATCGTAATCCGTAGGCCCATTCTTTGGAAGAAAGTAATAAGATTCTTCCTAAATCTAACTCAAAGCCGTTCAAATTATGGGTGAATATAATACCGTAACTCAGTATAATCCTGATCTACAAAAGGGAATTCCAGGTGCAGGTGATGCAAAGTATAGGCTGTTATAAACATACATAACTTTACCCCATCATAAGCGCCCATCGGCATATCTTTTTGACCCAGGTTGAATCATCGTAAAATGGGAAGGATTTCTCCGAACTGTTGATTGTAACGAAGTCTAATGCTTTAAGAAGTAAATGACTGGCTATTAACGGGTATAAATCGACAGTATCGAACTGTGTAAATTTGAAATTACATTTATGGCTAATTCCCTTAAACACATCTATAACTTACTATTTCCCCAAATACGTAAATTTAATTCTCTATTTAATTTGTTTAAAACAGAATTTAATATATTTTTACTAATAATACCTCTTTCTGCAGTTCTATATTTAAGGGATGAGGAATTATGTACATTATTTAGATTTGACGGATATTTGTTCTCATTTTGTTTGTTGTTAACACAATGTTTCGGCTGATATACCCTCCAGCCCTCCTCAGATGTATTGGGGAAATATCTAACCTGGGTTCTCACTCCTAATGTATTTTTGTTGATGTTGTTGTTGTCGACGTTGTTGTTGTTATTATTATTATTATTATTATTATTATTATTATTATTATTATTATTATTATCATCATTATTATTCTGGTCACTGCCTAGAATCGAAATCGGAATCTTGGGGAAAGTAGCCCACGCACTTAACCACTACGCCATAATAATAATAATAATAATAATAATAATAATATTAACATCAAAAATACATTAGGAATGAGAACCCAGGTTCGAAAATTCCCCAAGACACCTTATGAAGGCTGGTGGGTATATCAACCGAAACGTTGTGTTAACAATAAACAAGATAGCGACAAATATCTGTCCAAAGTAAATAATGTAGATAATGTAAATAACTATTTCTGTTTTAGCTGGGTTGATTACTCTACATTTGCCGTTTCTGCTGTAATTAGCTTTATGGTCCTTAAGGGTAACAAAAGCGTGGCTTGGGTGAATGTATTCTATCCTATCATTAACGTTAAGAGTGTTAGGGATACATAATACATACACACACACACACACGCACACACACACACACACACACACACACACACACACACACACACACATATATATATATATATATATATAGGGAGAGTTCACGAAAAAACTAACGACGGAGATAGGTGGTGTAGAAAACAAACAGATGTATTAGTATAACGCTCAGGAATTGAAAAAAGTCTTTTATGTTTCGAGCCTACACTCTTCTACAGAAAGACAACAGGAGAGAAAAACAAAATGTGTGTAGTGGCTACCGATCTATCATGGTGACTGCCGGACAGAAGGATCACACAGGAGGGTGAAGAAGTAGGGAAGATAACAATGTAAATATGATCCCTTAAACGAAGGTGCGTGTGTGTATAAGAAAGTACGTACAAGCGTGTGAAAGGGGGCTGGTGGTCTTGATGTGTGCCTGTGTATATGTGTAGGTGTGAGAATGTGGGGATGGGAATTGGTCAGTGCTGATGTGTGGGTGGTGTGTTGTGATGTGATGTGTAGTGTGGAATGGTGTAGTGTGGTGTGGTGTGATGTTGTTGGGAGGTGGGGGAGGCGAGAGTGAGGAAATCACGGGTGGGGTGTGGGTTAGGCTGAGGGTTAGAGTAGAGTTGGGGTATGTGGGTAGGCAGAGGTTGGGGTAGAGGTGGGATTTGTAGGTAGGCAGAGGGTGGGGGTATGTGGGAGAAGGCGTAAGGGATGTGATGAGGTGGGATAGGGAAGGTGGAGTAGGAATATGTATGGGTGGGGTGGGCTTATGTGGGAGGGTTGACGATGAAAGGGGGATAGGGAAGATGGGTATGTGAGAAGAGAGAAAGAGAGTAAGAGAGAAGAGAGAAAGAGAGTAGGAGTGAAGAGAAGTAGGATTGAAGGGAAGAAAGAGTCGGAGCAAGAGAGGAGAGGTGGGTGGGAGGACGTAGGAGGGAGGGGGAGAGAGGCAAGGGGAGGAGGTTAGATGAAGATGGGTGGAGAGTTGAGCTCATATAGCACAAAGGAGGGAGGTGTTCCGCTAACCGGTCAGCTAAGCGTCCCATTTGTCCGATGTACAGGGAATGGCAGGAGATGCAATAGATGATATTGGTAGAAGTGCAGGTGAAGCAATGAACTGAAGTATATGTCCCGTCAAAGAGTGGCCAATAGTTTTGCATACATAGCCCGCTTAGCATTGTGGACGACTCGTCAGTATCTAAGGACGAAGGCCATATACTCTTCAAACTGTGGAGGTAGAATCCTGTTACCGTCAATTAGTTACTAAACAAAAAATAAACAATCCCTGAAGGCGAGAGTGGGTTATCTCCCTTATATCATGCCTTCAGAACCCGAAGATTTCTCGGAAAGAAACAAGGCGTGTTATTAAATGTTGCGTAGACTGCTTGTTCATGTATGAAAAATATTGATAGCTCAAAAAAATATTCTATTTGGCTCTGACTGAAAAATTAAAATCTATGTATGTATGTATGTATGTATGTATGTATGTATGTATGTATGTATGTATGTATGTATGTATGTATGTGTGTGTGTGTATGTATGTATATGTATGTGCACTAGATTGTGTGTGTTACGGAAAAAACGCAGCGTATTTGTGTTTGAGTAAAGTAAAGCCTGTAGGCGTTAAAACACGCACACAAAGTGAGTTCAAAAGCTTCTCAGTCTATGTATTAATATCCCAAGGAAAAACAACTAGTAGCGGAAGCGTAGAACAAGATATCATGTTATCTACTTCTCGATGTTTCTTAAGATTTGTAAGATGATATGCTGAATGATAAACTCATTGACATATCAGAAATTTCATATTTCTGCAATATAATCTTGGTGATGAATTTGCTTCTGTTTTTTTTTGTAATACATATAAAAATATATATGCATACATATGTGTATGTTTGTGTGTAAGTGTGTGTGTGTATGTGCATACATGACATGTACGTGCTTCCGAAAGTACTAATGTGTTTGTATGTTCAAGAATGTGCATTTTTATGTATTCGTATGTGTGCGTTTACAAATGTATATATATATATGTCGATGTGTAGCTTCTTACATAGACAGAAATATATATGTTCATAATTTCGTATTCGTATGTCCATGAGTGTGTACAGAAATGTGTACACATACGTAATCATACACACAGCATCACACACTCAAACACATGCACACACGAGAATAAGCTGAGATACTAAAATTTTCTTTCATTGCAACTTACATGAAGAGAAATTAAATGTTATACTAGACACTATAAGACCCAGTCAACGTCTGTTTTCTTTAGCTGTCCACTAATACTAGCAATTATTCTTTCCCCTTATTGTTCTGATCGCGTGTTATTGATCTCTTTCTAAACATCCACGAAGGAGTCTGCTTTTCTCAAGAAAACCAGCCCATGTGCTGTTAGCTTGATCATGAAGTAAATATAGATATATGGAAAATATGCTACTTCATACCGTCTCAATTAATTTAGATTTGCTTAACTCTGATCGGTTAGAAGTCGTTTGTTGTCAGTTCTTCGCAACTGAACGTTGCTTATTGTTATTGCTCACAGTGATAAACAGTGGTACTGATCGATAAATTTGTTGATGCCAATGTGAAATTGGTCCAACCAAGGCACAATAAATTGAGTGGCTGCATCATTGGTCGTATAACAATAGGAATCACTGGAGAGAAAAATCAATATTGAATTTAGTTAATGCTGGGAATTGTATCATTGGAAAATATGTGGCGGCCTCTAGAAGCACATTACCACTGTAAAGACAATTACTTTCCGGACGTATGAATCATGTTATATATATATATATATATACAGAGAGAGAGTAGGTTGACAAACATGTAGACGCTGATACATACGTATACACATGTATATAGATATATGTATATATGCATGTACAAATGTATACATAAATATGTATATATGTATGTAAATACATATATATATATACATATGTACATATGTATTTATATAATTTATATGTATTTATATATGTATTTATATATTTATATATATGTATATATATATATATTTATAAATATATTTATATATATATATATTTACATTTATATATATGTAAATATATATATATATGTATATATTTACATATATATATATGCATACACACAAACACACACACACACACACACACACATATATATATATATATATATATATATATATACATATATATATATGAATATATATATAGTTATATATATATATGTGTTTGTATATATATATATATATATACATATATACATTATGTAAATGGTGAAGAGAAACGGACATGTTTTTAGAACAGGGACAGTGAGAAAGATAAATAGGAAATAACAAAATCTATATATATGAATTCACAATTCTACACTTGTGTTGCACCAATGAGGCGGCTACGTTAGATCGTTTACAGCTTTAAAGAAATTTGAGAAGGAAGATTAATAGGTAATTTAATTTAAACCAATATACAAGCGTATGTGCATACGTTTTCATTTCTATACTAAATCCATTACTTCTATATACATATATCCCAAATGAACTAATAGTGAGCTTTACAACTACGGTTTATATATAAGGTATACATAAAAGAGAATGTATGTAGATATACATACAAAGACGCATATTTGAGTGGGTTTGAGTGGATCCGTGTGCATGTGATGTGTGTTTGTGGTGAGAGTTGAAATAAATGCTAATGCTCAGTGAAGAATGCGATATAAAATCAATGGAGCATACACTTTTTTCTAACAATCAGGTTTTGGAAATAAATATAAGTGTGTGTGTGTTGTGTGTGGGCGCTCGCTTGATGTGTGTGTAGTAATAAATATATATGTGTGCGTATCCATAAATATCTATCAATATATCTCTTTTTTATTTCTATGTATTTATGTATGTATCTATGTATCTTGTATCTTGTATCTATCTATTTATCTATACATCTATTCTCTCTCTCTCTCTCTCTCTCTCTCTATATATATATATATATATATATATATATATATATATATGTGTGTATACTAACACGCACGCACACACACAAACACACACAACCACATATACATACATATATATATATATATATATATATATATATATATATATATATATATATATATATATATATATATATATATACCGGAGTAAACACATAAATGTGAAACAAAGTGGAAAATAGAGTACTCAGATACCAGTGGTAGAGTACTATGCTTTATTTAAAGCAGCAGAAAATTCAACAAAACCTGTTACTCTGAGTTGCTAGAACTGTCCGATGAACGGCAACGGGAAACTCAGAGTAACAGGTTTTGTTGAAATTTCTGCTGCTTTAAATAAATTATATATATATATATATATATATATATATATATATATATATACATATATATAGGTACTGAAAATGTAGGGTGAATACTTCATAAGTGTAAGCACCTGTATACGCCAGCTAGTGGCAGAAGTGAGAGGGTATATATCAAATAAAATTAAAAACAGGACGCAAATGATGCCGCGGTACACGTGTTTCAAGCTTTATAAACGACCTGTTCTTACATCAGTGTATAATAGATATAAAAGATGGTTTAAATCTCTGTTCAGCCACATGCATTGCTATTCCAAAGAGTTACATCACACTATAAAAAATATGAAAAGTACATGTAGTATTACCCATAATAATAGGTATATCAAATCTCCAAAAGGCCACGCACAAGGATACAAACCAAAATCCATTGAGTTCGAAACGAACGCATGCTTTTTCGCAAATATTCTTTTGTCACATGGATGTTATGAAATTGCCCATTGGCATCGATGTGACACAATGAGTGCCAACTGTAAACTTATATTTACAACTACATTTTAGTAATTTGTCAACAAGCGTCTCTGTCCTTACATACTTCAAGATGACTTATTGCATATATATATATATATATATATATATATATATATATATATATATATAGAATATGCCTCAGTACCATATATTAACACATGGTGGACACAGCAGTTTAATATGCAGATCTTTGTGTTAATGTTCTGAGGGCGGTTTTTCAAGATGTTATATAATTTTGGGATCTTTTTTTTTCCATATCATTTACATATTTTGCATTCTTCTGTGATCAAAGTTTCAAAATAGTTGCAAACGCATCTGATCACGAATGAATTGTGTTTTATCTCCAGTCTTTCTTATATTCATTTAATACGGTATACCTCGGTTTACGAATGCGTCTGATCACGAATAACTCATGCTTTATATCTGTATCTGTATCTACATATTGATATGTAGATAAGGTCGGTATCAGGGCGTGTATAAGTCTTGAAAAAATAACGAAAAAATCGATTGCAGGTGAGAATGCGATCGATAAAGCCGTAGGAACGTGCATTTTTACGCGTAAGTACATCATCTTTTGCGATCGATGCTAGCGCAATCGGATGGAGGATGCCCGAAATTCTAGAAGACACACACAAACAGACAGATCGGATTTTATATAATAGATATATATATATAAAGCACGATTTATTCGTGATCAGAGTCGTTCGAAAATCGAGGTGCTACTCTACATATTCACTATCATCATTGAATCATACGAAAATATGCCGAGACATGCATAGGCGCACACAACCATTAACAGCAGGCACCGACGCACACGTATTTGCACAGACACAGAAACACACACATACACACAGGTACATATTCACGCAAGCGAGTGGTCACACATGGCGGTTACACAACCACACTCATACTTACCAATCAAAGTAAGCATGCACATACACATCAAGAAGCTGATGCTATCATCTCACACCGCACCCCAGCTTAACACACGTGCACCTTCTACGCAGACATAGGTATCAGACAGCCACCTCGCAACATGTATCTGTATGTGTGCGTATTTGTGTGTATGTCTGTGTATGCGCGCACGCTGTGTGTCTGTTTGTGTGTGTGTGTGTGTGTGGATTGGCGTATTATACAGATTCTCAATAGAATAAAGGAAAATGACTCAATTCAGTTAGAGCTGAATACAGGAGCTATGTGAGCTACTGCAGCTTCGGTGAGTATTTCATGGAGTATCGAACGATCCGAAAGTATGTCAGAAATAAATCAGATACGAACTCTTTAGAATCTACTTGCTGATTTTTTAAGGAAATAATCTAAATAAAATGTGTACAATTCCAGTCGATGAAACTGGGCCATATCCCTTTAAGTTGTTACATAAAGAATATAGTTAATATAGAGCGATTAATTCTAGTTTAGGTCATCTATTAGATATCAAAACCTTACACCTAAAGGAAAGGGTACATTGTACTCATCTGTGTCTCATTCCGTGTGAGTCTTTTAGTTCGATAACTGAAAATATTAGTGATGCAAAAATATTGTAAAAGTGTTATCTCAATTTTAAAAAGGTCATTGCAGTTATTTGATCTACGAAAGTCGGCTGTAAAGTCCATGGTCTAACCAAGATAATCTTATGCAATGTCACCAACTGAGGTGTATTTTTTGACATAGTCCTCCTTGCGTTCCACACAAGGCTTCCACAGATGATGCATTGATTGGATCTCGTTAGCAAAGAAAACTTGAACCTATTGGTCAAAAATTAACAAACAGCAGATATTACGTCATCATCCCTGCGATACTAAATCCAGCCAAAACTTTCGCTTCTTTATTGGAGAACAGGCGCTAATCAGATAGGTCCACACCGTGAGAATAGGTGGAGATGGTGATGAATTAAATCAACGTTACAGTCACACATAACTGTCATTGATACTACGTATATTGTGCTCGGGCATTGTCCTCCTGAAACAGGACCCCTTTCCTCAGCTTTACTGGACATTGGTTCTTGATAGACTTTCTTAACTTTCTCAGCAATTTGGCATAGTGCTCTACTTTTAATGGTGAGGTAATTTTGAAGATAGCCAATAAACGCATCCCAAAACTATGAGGCCATCGACTTACCTGCAAATAAAGCGACCTTTGCCTTTGTTGAAGCAGGTGAGAAGGGATGCTTCCACTACAAGGAGTGTCTCTTTGCCTCTGGCTCCATATTATGAACCCAACTCTCCTCAAGTGTTAAGACATGTTCAAAGAATCCAACTGGATATGCTTCAGGCAACGTCAGATGTGTTTCCTGATATGATCAGATTAGTGTGTTTTCGTCAGGAGTCAGCATACATGATACCCACGGAGCAGAAACCTTCGTCATGTCAAGTTAATTTTGCAGCTTATTCTCAACATGTGGGGAACATCATCAATAAATTATTTGGTGTTGATAATTACAGAACGTCCAGATCTTGGGTCATCTTCAAAACTTTCCCTTCTATCAAATTCAGCTGACAATTTTGCACTGTTGATAAAGCTGGAGCGTCAGCCCATAGCAACCATGTCAGTATAAATATTCTTGAGAGTATATATATATATATAAATATATAATTAATATATATATATATATATATATACAATTGCAGCGTGGAAGGTGTTTATAAGCCATTTAAGAAACACACAAAGCCGTTATATTCATTACAACGTTTAAATTTAATTTGTCAAAATATTTTCATCGCTCTCAGACCGCGACCTGCTCACTGACAAGAATCCGAGATGCAGCACGAATTTTGTCGTTGAACAGGTCGTGGTTTAAAAGGGACGAAAATATTTTGGCAAATTAAATTTAAATGTTGAAGTGAATCTAACGGTTTTTGTGTGTTTCTTAAATGGTTATAAACACCTGCCACGCTGGAACTGATTTCGTTCCAGCACACGATCTCAGATCAGGTCACTTGCTATGAAAAAACAACTCCGTAATATATATATATATATATATAAATGGAGTTAAAAACACGTGTTATTCAAATTCATTTACTTCCGTGTTAATTGTTAAAAAGGGCAAAACACACACATCTATATCTGTCTATCTCTCTCTCTCTCCCTATATATATATATATATATTTACATACATAACTAAATATATACATATACATGTATATATATATATATATATATATATATATATATATATATATATATATATATATATATATATATATATATATATATGTATATGTATATATTTATTTATGTATATATATATATTATATATATATATATATATATATATATATATATATATACACTAGCATTATAACTCGTCTTTGCCGGGTCATAGTGCTAGTGCATGTATATATGTGTATATATATATATGTCTACATATTACATGTACATCTATATATATATACATCTACACATAAAATACAAAATACAAAGTTATATCTTGATATCGCTAGTGATAACAGTACTCAAAATATATAACAGACTGGAATTGTACGTCTCTTGCAATTTCGATCAATTTTATCTTGTCCTCCCTCTTGTATAGAAGTGTGGCTAATCCAGCCTACCTCTACTTCTGGGGGAACATTTTATATTTTATTCGGGACGTCCTACGTCCCAGATATAAAGGTAAAAATAAAATATTTCCACTTTGCAAGGTTCGACTCGAGTACTCCCTTGCACGCTCCGTTGACTCGAACCTTGCTTCTATTGTGGCGAATTAACCGCCTCTAGTTAGATATCTTTCATAATCGCACAAAGACACGTTCCGATTGCGCTTTCCTCTCGGTGTTCAAATCATTTTTTTCTCTACATTGTATACTTTATAGACAATAGTCTTTTCTTTAATTAATTTCTTTATTTCGTTTGGTGGTTTTATCCTAGATTCACCGTCTTTGTCGGTGATCAATCCGTATCTCTTCCATTTTACTTTCAATGAGTTCGCGCCCACCGACGGCTGCAGCGAAATTCATTTTTGGACTTTCTCCTATCGAAGGCATTCTAACAAAAATGCTTCCGTGTAAACGGTGAAAATATTGTCAATTTCCCCAAACAGGGACACAATTCTATTTTTAAACAATAACCAAAGCTCCTTTTCCCAAAGGGAGAGGGTTACAGATTACAATTATTTAATAAATGCAACACAACAAAGTTTCCTTTACGAGGAACCAACAAACGTGATAACAATAGTTAAACAGTAATACTAATAACAACAAAGCTTACGATGAATCAGAAAGCAGTAAGCAGTCGACGGTTTAGTCCTTTATGTATAAGAAATAAACCAACAGCAGTATTCTGTAGAACCGGCTGTTCGAGAAAACAGATATAAAATACAAGCCAAACTTCATATAGATACTTAATGCTAGCTAATTAGCAGATAAGCTAATGTAAAAGCACAGCTCCATCTGGACTTTTCCATTTCTGCACGCTAATTTTATTTTTAATTTATTCCCATTCATGTGAAACCACTTATTCAAGTTCAAGTCATTGATGCAATTTTATACCAATTGCTATTTTTGCTTTTGTTGTGTTACGATTATTTAGTTTGACTTTATTACTTACTACATATAATTCAATTGTTATTATTATTTTTATTGTTAAAATGAAAGTATCTGACATAAAATAAGGAAATGTTTTTGTTTCACTTTTAACACGTAATACTGAAATAGTGGAGAAGATATGATATTGCTATGGGCTCGCTCTAGGCAAGACGTTGAACATTTTTTTGCCCATGAAACTGCATGGACCCTAAGTAAGGCATGTGTAAAATTTGAATGGAATTCGTTGTGTAGCTCTCAAGTTTTAGGGAAACACACAGACAGACAGACAGACACACATTCTCAGTTTTATATATATATAGATATATGTATATATATATATATATATATATATATATATATATATATATATATATATATATATATACATATAGATAGATAGATAGATAGATATAGATAGATAGATAGATAGATAGATAGATATAGATATAGATGTGTGTATTTTGCCCTTGTTAATAATTAACACGGAAGTAAAAGAATTTGAATTATATATATATATACATATATATATACATAGAAAAATTATATTTATCACTGAATGTGATTAGGGTGAAAGGAAACACCTACATTGTAGGAAATAAGGACGAAATCGCTTTTAGTGTATCGCAAATTCATGCAATACTTTGGACAACAAAAGAAATACTAATGTTGAAGCGAGTTCAGAAACAGCCGTACAATCGAGCGGTCTTAACTCACGTTGCAAAGAAACTGCTGAGACTCACGCTAGTGTTAAGAATTGTTTATAGTTGTTAGTCTATATGTTTTAATACACGTGCATTAACTACAGTTTGAGAGCGGTTAACTCATATTTCTAGCAATATAGATATTTATTGACACTCTAGTGACATTTAGTGTATATACATATATATTTATGTATTTGTATGTGTGTGTGTAGGTATGCATATATATATATATATATATATGTGTGTGTGTGTGTGTATGTGTGTGTGTGTGTATTCCAAATATAACCACGTGTAGATCGTTCGTGATCTTTTTACTCTGTCTTCCTTTTTACTTGGACATTCCCCCGTCCCCTGTTTCTGACGAGGGCTTTACTCGAAACCTCGAAACCTCGAAACGTAAAACCACATTTCTTTCCTTCCCTGAGCGTCTGCTAATACCGTGCATGTCCCACGTACTAGCGTTGTTGTTTTTTTTTCTTGTTGGGTTTGTTCTTCGTTTTTTTTTGGGTGGGGCGGATTTACTATGTATATATATATATATATATATATATATATATATATGCATTTGTGTATAAAAGAGTATAGTACAAGAAGTTGGAATAAAGAGGATTTAATCCAAGTCAGTACAATTGCTTTTGTCCATTACTATAAGCTGGTAAATGCTACTTCACATATTCTGAACATTAATATGATCCAACAGTAACCGTGTAAATGCAAGGCTTCCGCTGAATATGTTATAAGCAGAAATATATTTATACATATGTGCGTATGTATATCCCTATATGTCTCTGTACGCCTCTTCCTATTTCTCCCTATATATTTATAGCTTTTCTAACTAAAAATGTTGCTTCTTTTTTAGTTTGAAGTATGTAACGTTTACTAAAATATAGCAATTGTTAAAGTCTGTACTGTCTATATATCTTAAGCCTCATAAGGCGACGAGTTGCCAGAAACGTTAGTGCACCTGGCGAAATGCTTAGCGGTATTTCGTCTGTCGTTACGTTCTGAGTTCAAATTCCGCCGAGGTCGACTTTGCCTTTCATCCTTTCGGGGTCGATAAATAAAGTACCAGTTTCGCACTGGGGTCAATGTAATCGACTTAATCCCTTTCTCTATCCTTGCTTGTCCCCTCTATGTTTAACCCCTTGTGGGTAGTAAAGGAATATATATATATATATATATATCTTAAACCATTCTATTTTTAATATCTCTTTGCGAAACTTTATTATAGAAAAATTTTGACTAAATATAACAATATTTAATTGAGTTTAAGACAGCGATTTTACATCTAGTGTTACAACGTAATATGCCTTATATAATGCCAGTAGTTAATAAGCTAGTTAAGAGCGTTTTTTGTAATGAGGACAAAGAAAGAAATATATTACAATCTCTGCAAAGTTGTATTTGCATTTCGATATAGGTTACTGGTACTACAAGGTCGACACAGCAAATAATAAGTTAAATAATCACTTCAGTTGAAGCGTAGATGAAGGTTTTCACTATGATATTTTCCTGTATGTAGTAAGTGTGCAATCCATTTCCCAGTCATTAAAATTTGCAAACTTTACTATGTAGATATATGATAAAGAGTGGACTTAAACGTCATTAAGTTAACTCAACATAATACCTGATTTCTTTATCAATACTAACGTCGCCATTGACTTCATATTATCATGCTTCATATATGTGTTCAGAAAGTGAGAGTTATTATACGAATAAAGGATACAAAGAAACATTTGATATATTACTATAAATTACAGAAATCGGGAATCAACTGCGTAAATATCACTTAGCGACAAGCATATAACCACCCAGGGAGCAATCGTTCCTCTCCTTAATTAACATACTTGTATGAACATGAATGTGAATAATTTCTGTGCATTAATTTAGGGGAAATATTTCTTGCTTGGGAATGCATAAAAACAGTACCAACTCTGAGCATAATTGACTAGTTTATTAAATTTATGTTATAGTACACAACCATATGAGGCTGTTTACTGTGGTTTCTATTATAACTAACCTCTCCTAATGAATAATTCAATAAGGTATAAATATGAATGATAAAGAATTTCATATTTATGGTTTTCTTCACCAATTATTTTCTTGCATCGTATGGATAATGTCTGACTTTGATAAGTAATTTGATAGTTTCCACTTTTCTTTGTTAAAAGCATCATTGGTGTGTAAATTACTGTTCGGACAAACAATGGTAACCAGCGCATTAAATATATTGTTAGCATGATTATTACAAAGGCCAAACCATATAGACTATAAATTCTATTTCAGTCTATGTTATATAACAATGCAATGTATATATGTATGAGTGTGTGTGTGTGTGTGTGTGTATGCTTTTGTGTGTCTGCGTGTGTGTGTATGTATGCCCGTATATATGTATGTATGTATGTATACATGTGTGTATATAACGTGCGCGTAGATTTCATAGTGCGACGTTATATAATGGAATTATTGTGAACGCGTCGGCCAAAGGCGGAAAGACTAGTCTTGCTTATATTAAGCTCTCTAATGAAAACTTCTGGTTCTGTGTATCAGACCATATTCTAGACACGGCGCTTACAATATTCGCGACCTTGCTTTGCATTTTAAATAAATATTTTTCCTGCTTCGAGAAAAACAGCTTTCTGCAATATTAACTATGGAATGTTATATGTGTTCGTGTTTATGTATATGTGTGTGCGTGTGTGGTTTGCGTGGGCATTATTATTTTTAAAACTGTATCTTACTCTAACCTAGTGCGTTTCTAACTCAGACTTCCGAATAGAGAGACAGAAGATGACGAAGATTACTAATAGAAACTGATCTACCGATTGTGAAGGTGGGTCGCATGGTGTTGTTAGAGGTGAGACGTGCATTTAAGTTGCACTAGATGTAGTAGCGGGAACTGGTGATTGGCCGAGACATGGTTTTGCAGAAACATGAGATATGACAGAGATACGGCGGGCAAGGAAGCATGTGTGTGCATACCAGATATACGAGTAGTTGGATGTGGGTGTCTAGTAATTATACATGTGTTTAAGCCTGTATGGAGTGTGCAAGCGCGTGTGAAATAATGCGTTGGTGAATTTTGTCTTATCGGTAAGGGCTGATGGCATCAACTCGTTCATGCATAGGTACGTGATTTGTAAGGTGTATGTATATGAGTATTGCGTGTGTGTGTGTAGCACCTGTGTGGGTGCTCGCATGAGCGAGACTGTTGGTGTGTATGTCAGCTGTGTATGTGTTATTAGTGGTATGAGTGTTGATGTCTGTATATGCGTATGTGTGTGTGCGTGTAATTACGTGATCGTTAATGAGTGCTGCGCATGCGCGCGTGTGCGAGGGGATTTAAGACGTATGTAAGGGTTTGTGTGATTAAGGAATATTTGTTTCTAAACGTATAGGTGCGTACGTGTTTCTATGGAAGGACATATATGCGTCCATATTGTGTTTTGTACTTGATGTGTGCATATATATATATATATATATCACCGTGGTCCCCGTGACCGACCAGGTTATCAGATGTTGCTACACATCGCTGGACACAATGCGCTTCGCATTGTTTTAGCCTTCAAATGACGCCACCCCGCTGGCTAAGCGAGCAGGCCCCAATATATATATATATATATATATATATATATATATATATAGGAAAAAAGCAACAAGAATGGATTAAAATCTCGGTACAATTGTTTCGTACGAGGACATCTTTAATAAGCTACAAAAAATGCAGTGAATACAGATGGCTCGTACTCGTCACCCAAAAAAACATCAGAGAATTCCCAAACATAAAAAGGGGTAGATACAAAAGAGGGTGTAAGATTAACTGCATTGAAGAAAGTTCGATTCCTGGAGATCCGATGAAAGGTCTTAAACTTACAGAATTTGTGCATGCGCACCATGAGCAACGCTGTTGCAGCTACATTAGCAGACATCAATCACGCCAGCATTTATAAATCTCAGAATCATATATATATTTCTTTACTGCCCACAAGGGGCTAGACACTTAGAGGGGACAAACAAGGACAGACAAAGGGATTAAGTCGATTACATCGACCCCAGTGCGAAACTGGTGCTTTATTTATCGACCCCGAAAGGATGAAAGGCAAAGTCGACCTCGGCGGAATTTGAACTCAGAACGTAACGACAGACGAAATAACGCTAAGCATTTCGCCCGATACTCTAACGTTTCTGCCAGCTCGGCGCCTCTATATAACATAATATATGCTGCCCTTGCGTAGCGTTAAAGCTAACTAAAAGAGGTTAAAATTGAGTTTGAACGCCGACTTCATAAATACCTAACCAGCATGACTAAAGTAAGAGACACTTGGGTCGATGGCTCTAACATGTGGAAAGGCGTATTCCATTGGGAGCATGAGATCACCAATAAATGGTGAAGTAAGTGACGCACTGCTGCTGCGTTGCCCTCCACCGACCCACTCATTACTCCTGCTCCTCCTGCACCTACACCTCCTCTACCTGCACCTCCTTAACCTGCACCTCCTCTACCTGCACCTCCTCTACCTCTCCCTACTCCTCCTCTTGATCCTCCTGCTGCTGCCTTCATCTTATTACTACTACAACTACTACTACTACTACTACCACTACTACTACTACTACTACTACTACTACTACTACTACTACTACCACTACTACAACTACTACTACTACTACTACTACTACTACTACTACACTACTACTACTACTACTACTACTACTACTACTACTACTACTACTACTTATGATAATACTGATTTAAGAAGAAAACAAAACTTTCATATGTGTATACTAGCATCAACACTGGTAGTTGAGAGGCCAAAGATCTTCCATGTTTCTGAATAGGAGGCAGCGCATCGAAATATAATTAACGTTTCATATTAGACTTAGTACAAATGCTTGATGCTTATTAGAATGTCTTTATGATTATATACAATGTTAAACTAGGTGATGATTTATTAGTTTGTGCAGCTATATATTTATATGTATATATAAGCCTATATATTTATATGTATATATAAGTGGCTGTGTGGTAAGTAGCTTGTTTACGAACCACATATTTCCGAGTTCAGTCACACTGCCTGGCACCATGGGTGAGTGTCTTCTACTATAGCCTCGGGCCGATGAAAGCCTTCTCAGTGGATTTGGTAGATGGAAACTAAAAAGAAGCCCGTCGTATATATGTATATATATATATATATATATATATATATATATATATATGCGTGTGTATATGTTTTTGTGTCTGTGTTTGTCCCCCCAACATCGCTTGACAATTGATGCTGGTGTGTTTACGTCCCCATAACTTAGCAGTTCGGCAAAAGAGACCGATCTTATACGTACTAGGCTTACATAGAATAAGTCCTGGGGTCGATTTGCTCGATTAAAGGCGGTGCTCCAGCATGGCTTCTGTCAAATGAGAGAAACAAGTAAAAGAGTAAACTAGCATGTATATGTAAATATGTGGATATACACATCTGCATTTTCAGGTAAAATTCAGTCCCAAGTTGTTCTTCATGTTTTGCCCGAGATCAGCTTTAATCGAAAAGAAAGTGATTGAACCCATCTTATTCCTGAAAATCCAATGGCTCTGTATATCTAAGACTTAAAAATCCACCCATTTTCATAGATAGTAAATTGCAGTCTGTGGATGTGTCTCCTTCATTTCTGGTATTTCGATAACCATTTATATTCTGACATCAATAATATGAACTACATCGTTCCCTTATGAAAACTGGACAGCGATTGTAATTAATATACCAGTTATTGTGTAACATCAAATCTTCTGTATAATTAAGGAGATCGAATACAAAAGTTATTTAATTACTTTTTTTTTCACGAGAAGCAATCAACTTTAATTTAATCATTTGAGTGCAATCAATATTATGTATAATATGCTCGAGTCGAAGCTATGTGACTTGAAGATTCGGTTTGACAGCTATGCATTTACTCCTACTATAAAATAAATTTGTATATGAAATTTGAGTCGACAAAATCTATGCAAATCCTACTTCCGGATATTTAATCTTTTTTGAGAGGATCTGAGTTTATTTTAACGAGACACCCATTTTAACAAAAGTTCCTTACCTAGGAATGCACTACTTATAACTAAGTATACCAAGAAATCTACTTCGTATAACTGAGTGATGTTTGTTGCAATTATTGGGACGATTTATCACGTCAATCAGGAGAGTTCAAACTGTTGCTATCAATTTCGGGGATCCAAAAAGAAATCATTGTCATTGCATTTCCTATAGAACTAAGTGTTTAGAAATTTATAAGTTTTAATGTATGAGGTTATGCGTAACACAATTCATTCTCTGACCGAAATGATATCAACCTTCTGAGAACACACTTCTGTTCTGACTAGACTGGCAAATGATTCCACTGGTACTTGTCTCCGTCAGTTAAAAAAAATTCTAAATACACTATAGTATTATTATCATAATAATTGTAAATGGAAAGCTATTTGCCGCATACAAAATATTGATTAAATTGTGCATTGAAACTGAAATTAACAAACTTACGTTGTAGGCCACATGAATACCGCCGTTGTCAGCAATATTTTCATCCAGCGTCAGTTGACCATTAATCTTAATTGAAAAGAAAATGAAAATAGAAGTGCTTCATTAAACATTAATAAATAAGTGTAAACACACTTGCACACATGCATGCACACAGACATAGATACATACACATACACACGCACTCTAATACTGGTGCAGATGTTTCAGTCTGTGTGTTTGATTGTGTATACGAGTGTGTGTGTGAGGGAGAGAGAGAGAGAGAGAGAGAAAGAGTCTAAAAGAGACATAAATGAAAAAATATTAAGATGTATCATTAAAGCACGCCATTCCAGCAATTAGTAATAATTATAGTAATATTTCCTTCAAATTTTGGCACTAGACAGGCAATTTCAGTTGTGAATATAAATCGATTAAAATCCCTCAGTAAGTCGATTATATCCCACTAGTACTCATTTTGTCGGTCCTAGACGATTTATAGCAAAATCGACCACGTAAAGACGGACGGAATGCCGCTAGGCGTTTTTCAGGGTGTGCAAACGATTCTGCCTGCTTTCTACTTTAAATAGTTACAATAATATTAAGAGGATAAGTGCTAGTCAAGAATAAGCGGACAATATAAGAGGACAATTATTAGTTCACATCGAAAACATCCCACAGAAATATATTTAAAGCGAACAGCTATTCTAATACAAATAGATGTATTCATCTACATGGCAAATTCCTGAAAACACACACCAGTAAAGGGTAAAGACAAAAACGTCTACCCCGACAAAATTGCATAGGTCGGAAGTTTTCCTCTCTAGAAAATTAAGTGTTTCTTGAGCGGTTTACAAATACCACGTTTATTAATAATTACATTCAAAATAGTTGCCGAATATCCTTTCATCTATCTGGACATACATATCATGTGATACTTATAATTTCGTGTTTTAATCCAGATAGTTATTTATTTCAAGACTGTTGCTTAGCGTAAAAGAATACTGTACAACAGTACTGTGAAAAAGTATATAGAAAGTCCATATTAGACATACTGTTATGGCCACAACCAGAGGTGCGTATAAAGAAGTCCTAGGACTCATATATAAACATATTAGACAGAAAATATCCCATTCGGTCTTATGCACAGGCTATATAGATGAATTTGACTTCCAGAGACAAATAAAACCTGTAGAGAGACAAAATTTGTATTTCCCGCCTTAATTTTGCAGGAAACAAATCATGGAAAATGCAAGACGTCTGAAATAATAAGTTTATTTGTCCTAATATATGTACACGTTTTACTGATTATTGCATATCCCTATTTGCTTGAAATTGGCACTGTGATACTTTTACATTTCGATTAATATATAACACATAAAGGCCTGTCGTGATTTTTCATTGTAAAACAGCTGTCGGTGTGAAAGCAAGCTGAAAACCTTAATGATTTCCATCGACTCAGCTATTAAATTGCAAACACAGGTAAAATAAGAATGCTATGCAGCTGTTTCTGTTTAGGAATTGACAGATTTGCATACTCAGATAGACACTGCGCGCTTAGGATAACAGTAATCCGAGAATCGACAAAGGATTTTAAGAAATTATCAAAAATTTGTTACTTTGAAACATTAATGTACACGTTTTCTTGGTTGTACCGACTTTCTTTTTCCAGAAAGAAATATAGACGATGTATCTCTGTACCAAAGCATGTTACTAACAACTAAATAACAGTAAGAAACAACAGGGTATGCTTTAATGACAGCAATAACAATGAATACACCATAATTGTCATGTCGACTGCATTTCAGATGTGATACTCCTAGTAGCTGAAATATATATTGTTGTTACAATGGTTGTAAGGGAATATGTACCATCTGTTTGATGGAAAACAGAAAGCAAATTCCTTGACGAAATTGCATTGTAATAGGCGTTATTTGAGCTACATAGGGTAAGATGAAATAAAACTTCTAATACATCGCTCTCTTTTTCAAGAAAAAAACAAAATTGCACCAGTACGGTATAAATATATATAACAAAAGAAAACAATTTAAACAAGGAGTGCTATTGATTGATGTTTCTTTGAAGTAAAAATGATATAAATATATATAAGAATTTTATTCCAAGAAAGCCATTAAGAACTTATATGCCGGAGAGTCCCAGTATTGTTCAGAAAATGTGGGAGAACTATTTCCTTTTTGAAAAATTTCTATGCCAAGTTACAACCTGATTAATGTTTATTATAATGGATAAAAGATTGCATAGACAAGAAAGAATTGTTATGATTAGACGCAATCACGGTTTTAAGCAAAGAAGCCATCTTGATAAAAATATTCAGTTCTGTCTTCTCATATTGTATAGAAGAAACTAATACTACTATAGGTTAAACGTATTGCCAAATAAATAATAGATCTCATCTAATTATTTTATGTTCTGAAGATTAGGATACTAGATTTATTTATCCTTTATAATTATAATATGTGTAGGTTCAGTAGAATGAAAAGCAGAGACTTGTAAATTCAAAGCTCAAAGAATGTAGTTATTATAACCACAAGTTCTTTCATTAATTACTGTACATCTCATCAAGCTCATAAATATAATAGTGACTGAAGAAATCCTTCAAAACATTATTTGAATGCTGAAAATGTTTTCTAAATATCTTGGCGACATCCTTATCAAACAACTATCATATTACAGTAAAATGATATTCTACAGTAAACATTGAAATTTAGTTAATTTTAAAGAAATTCTTCGTTGCTTATCGTCCCAACAATTTATAAATACACCATCGCATCTGTTATTCAGCTGACTGCAATCCGGTTTCCCTTGTATGAATAAACCGCATAAATTCTAATAAATACCGATTTCAAATTGTGGAACAAGGAAAGCAATTGGGAGAGAGAGCGGAAGTAGATTATATCAACGCCAGTCTTTAACTGGTACTTATGTTATCAAACTAGAAAGAGTGAAGGTAAAATTCGACATCAGCGCCATATCAACACAGAAGCTAAAGTTAGAAGATATGCTGCGATATAATGTGCATTTTCTTATATTTATAATCTTCATTTGTCTTACAGTTTTGTCAGGCAAAGGAAAGTATACGTGTCGTTGCTGGCATTGAAGAACGCAATTGAATATAGTGTTAGGGAATTCGAGCAAAGGTCTGAACGTTCTTGAAGACAACTCATGGACAAAAGTGAACTTGATAAGTTCATGTAAGAGTAATCGGAGAACTCAAGAACTGGAACTGAAGATTGTGGATTAATACAATTCTTGCGCATGTCTTCAAACGACAAATAGCAGAAAGTGCTGTTGCCTCATGTATTGTTCAGATGGAAATAAGCGTAACTTTAAAGCAGCTGTGTTGAAGAGTAATGAGTGAACTGATTCTGATATTTGAAACTCTAACATTACATAAATACTCAGCCATATACTGCTTTCTATATTACCTACTTTACCTTCCACCGTATAAAGCATTAGATTTGAGCCAATATTACCAATCAGTATTTTAAAAACATTGTGTGATCTTCATCAATCAAGGATGCGATTGGTTTTTATACTAATGTTACTGAGATATCGGGATCAACTTGTCGAGTCGCCTAATTATAGATCTCCGTGAGTCATTAGATGTCTATCAGAGTTAAACGATTCCTGTAATGGTAGGGGGGAGAAATTGCAGCACAACGCAAAGTTCCAGCACACACACACACACAAAAAAAAGGAAACATGTTTCGTTCAAAATACTCGAAATTACGCTGGTCGTCAACCCTGGAATGATACTCTAAAGAGTTTTCGTTATAAATCTGACCGCACGAATAGAAAAAAAACGCAATATCTTATCCAAAATTAAGGAATTTTAAAAATTAAGAAGGTATGCACAAATAATATGGCGGGCAGATTAGAGTTTGCCCAAAGTAGTTGCTTTTAGCTTCAACTAAAGGTCTCAAAGCGGCTTCGAGATTTGGTGCATTCGCTGCTCGTTGTATCCCTAGGAAGATCTTCAAACACGGCCTTGACCTAAGCTACCAGCTCTATCTCGGTGTTGCATGCTGATCGGGTGGTGTCTCTCACGACGGTGTCCCACACATAGCAATCTATGGGTATACAAGTGAGGAAATCATGAGGCTAGATATTGCGCATGATGAAGTTATAGAAATTCTCCGTCAACCACTTCTAACTCTTCTTGAAGAATGGCATATGACCTTCCAGCACCAACCCTCTCCAACAGGAATACGGCAAAAGCTTCTAGCAGTTTCATGTATCTGACAGATATTCAGCCTAAATCCCTGTTCAAAGATTTCAATATGTAGTCGTGATGATTTCAGTTGTCCACATTAAGTCTTACTGTCTTTATAGTGTTCGCCGAGCAATATATCGCAATCATCATCTCGGTATTTTTGGTACCCGGCGCGTAATTATGATACAGAAAATCCTGTTCTAATATTCAACTGGATTCCATTCTTGTATGTCAGCTAGCATCTTCTTTAACCTTTATTAAATATGAAGCTATTCTTGATAAAATAGAAACGTATACATTCGTAAAATTTAGACATAGCAACTTGTATTTATCAATACCACACACATACACTCCACTCACAAACACACATTTAACCTAAGCGATATTTGAGCATCAACAATTATTATTCATATTCTGCACGACGCGCTAATGATTCAGGTAATGCACTGATTTCTGAACGTCTATAATAAGAGGAGAATGGATATAAATTAGGGCACTGGTCTAGCAATATTCAGCGTATAGTTCGATTAATTGTTCCTATATAACAAGAGGTGTCTTCTAAACGAAAAGCGTATATTTAGTACAATAAAGAATAGCATGCCTAGAATTTTAGTCTTTCTTGTCTATATTAGTAGATTCTCATTCACAATATGTAATTTCTGTATGAAGACCAATTGGTGGCTGATTTAATTAACAGCTCTTTCGTGCAGGTTAAGCAATGATGTAGCGGCACCATCGTCGGTTTGTTTCATTATGCTTGTGATCATTTGCTCATCCAGAGAGTGCAGATATATGATTAAAAAGTTCCATTTATGCCCACCCAATTTTGTGAAAGCGCGCTTGTGTGTTTCTCTAAAGCACGATATGCCGCTATGCACCCATTTTTTAATAGAATCTAAAAATGTCTCACTGTCGTTTGAGTGACGTTTGCTATTTGTAGCATCTCGAATTACTACAACATGTGTTCACGTATGACAAGCAGAACCTCGGCTTTTCGCAGTGATATGCAAGAATTTTCGATTTCCAATGGCAAAATTTATCTTTAATCAAATGGATGCATATCTTTCGACCAACAAAAGCAGACTATGAATATAAATGCAAAAACAATGCATTTTCAGTTAGATACATTTATGTACGGATTTCAAGACAATACGATGTGAAGGTATAAATTATCTTAAATACTTAAAGAACTTGGATTCAGTAATTATGTGATTCACATCAAGGCGCCAAAGTCAATTTCATATTTGATTTATTCATTCTAAGTGATACGAAGGAATTGAAACGCATAATTTATATAGTTAGGTTAAAAGGTACGAAAAAAGAAATGAGAGAGATAATAACGATATATTAAAACCTGATGCCATATATATATATATATGTGTGTGTGTGTGTGTGTGTGTGTGTGTGTGTGTGTGTGTGTGTGTGTGAGTATTTATATGAGTGTTTGTGTGGGTGTGTACATTTCAATATATATATATATATATATACCACTTGAGTAAAAATGATATGATACATGAAATGTACCATTTGGAAAATTGAATGTTCTATTAATTTGAAAATTTTGAAGTTTATTTTTTTAGTATGCTGTAGTTCTGTATAATCTATTTCCAGATCAAACTCATTAATGTTGCAGGCGGCGAATGAACCACATAATCTGTCATGAGAGTTCTATGTTTGTTTCCTTTTTCAATATGCAACATCTGTTGCACTTTCTCTATAACTATATAGAATACAAATTGCGTGATTAACTTAGAAGCGTAGGATTTCCTCTTATATATTTTCTTTCGTGACATTCTCCCGAGTCTTGTTAAGCCTTGAAGAGAAGAATAAATGTAACTTTATCTTAGACATTAATTATCGAATTCAGTCTTGGAAACGTATATGTCATTTTCTCAACTTGCGAGAGAGCGCCAAGAATTTACTTGAAAATACACCCCTTAACTTCCAAAACTAAAACTGACTTCAAACTTTGGCAGAAAGCCAGTAAATTTAGTGTTGGGATAATTTCAAGTAATTAAAGATTAATTACTGGAAATGAAAGCGTATGCTTAAAGGCAACTCTTATATTTGTAAGTCGATTACATCAACTGCAGTACGGAGGAATTGGAACTCAAAACAGAAGACTCACTAAATACCGCAAACATATTTCCTGGAGTGCTAACGATTCTGCAGCTCACTGTTTTAGCTTCCGAAATTAACAATACAAGGAATTACAAATCGAATAAAGAAATGATGTAGAGAATTATTTCCCATGATGTAAATAATTCTGCCATTTCATTTCCTTGCGTTCCTCGTTGATCACCCAGTTCATTGTTTAGATATGAAAACGGGGCAAATACCAACAGGCATTAGTTGATGTCGTAGCATATGAGACATAATTAAATGGATGCGAATTAATATAATAATGAAAGTGTCAGCCGCAAAGCATAGCACTAATATTTATATATGGTAGTTAAAATTTCGCTGGGATAAATTTTCTCCTTTCTCATTTCGGGGTCAATAAGTAAATTACCAGTCTTGTGATGTGTCCATTCCTCTATCCGTCTCTTTATATATATATATATGTTCGCGTGCCATTATAATTATCATTGTATTCCTTTCTCGCTCCTTCTCTCTGGGTTGTAATTCACATCGTGTGAAGCTAATTGAATCTGAAAACCGTATTAATGGAACACGTCCAAGGAAATAGCTCAGCCATTAACATGTTAATTTATAGAGCAGAAATTCAGTTACTTGAGCTGTTGACTGTATATTGTCGAGATCGATACAAAATCCACCTACATTTTTAGAAATATAAAAGTGTTCTAAGTGGAATAGTTGAAGTAAATCACAAACATAGACTCACACACCCGCATATAAATATATATAGATATATAGATAGGAACACACGTGTAAATGTAACATATATGTAGGGATAAATTTATAGATTTATAGAGAGATGACAGAGAAGGGATGATAGAATCCACCAAATACTTTTAAATTACAAAATACACCTGAATCTATATTAAGAAGTAGTGTACCTAACGACCAACACAAACATTTCCCCAATGAGATTACTATTTTAGTTGAAGGAAAAGCAAACAAAAAATCTAGTCTTAGAAATTCTCAATAACAAGTGTTGGGATAATTTCAAGTAATTAAAGATTAATTACTGGAAATGAAAGCGTATGCTTAAAGGCAACTCTTATATTTGTAAACAACAATGAAATAAATAATGTTTAAACGAATATTGAAACTGTAAAGTTTCGCCCGAAAGATGTCGGATCTGTTGTTGTTTGTGTCGTATAACGCTATCTTGATCGAATATACCTATGATCGAGTATGTCATTTTAGTCGTATGTAGCAATGCATTATGCGCTGTGTTGTTTATTTGGGATGATAGGATGTGATCTTCTGTCATTTGTCTGGAAGAGATTTCATTGTTGGTTTTCTCTGCTGCTGAAAGTTTATTGGTACAACTGTGTTATTTACATTACTGCAATAATCATATTTATAATGGTGGCTTTGAGTTTGTTACAAATTTTTACCACATATTTCCTGCGCACCAGTCAATTTAACATTCTATTTGCTGGTTTTCAATTTGGCAGAATGCCAGAAATTCTAAGAGAGAGTGAATGCAGGATTACATCAACCCCAGTACTATATAGGTCTCGAAAATATGGATTCAAAGCTGACGTCGGCAGCATCTGAGCCAAAAAAAAAACATTAAGGACATACAAATTAATATAGATGTTAGAGCAATATTGCCAAGACCACTACAACAATCAAAATAGCAGCAGCAACGCTACTACTACTACTACTACTACTACTACTACTACTACTACTGCTGCTGCTGCTGCTGCTGCTATTGCTGCTGCTGTTGCTTACAATATTACTACTATTGCTATATATCTTCTGTTATAGCAAAAAAAGATAACTAAATATAGGGACCTTAAAAGAGATGTCCCAAAACTGCAGCATCTAAGAAAAACATATGCATGTGTGAATGCCGAAAACCAGAGTGCAATGGCAAATTTCACTCTTAGACACAATGCCTAAGGTGTCAGGTCACCAAAATGTTTTTTTTTTTAATGGGTATATTGTATACTGTGCTCAGGTGCATCACAACTTGGCAAAAGTGCGTATAAAGCATATGCAGTAATGTACAAATGTCTGAAAAGTGAACAGTGTACGAGTCAGATACATGCTTGCGTGTGTAAGGGGGGGGGGGAAATCGTGTTTAATGTTGGCGAATCTCAGGAAGCATGGACGTTTCGAAGGATGCAGTGCTCCAACAGCTAACAACTGATGCCGGCAGTCTGTTCCATGCTTCAGCAACTCTTAGCGTGAAAAAATGTTTCCGAAAGTCATGGGAGCTGTGCTGTTTTCTGACTTTGTAAACATGTCCACGGGTGTTAGACGGGTGGAGTTTGAAAAGGTGGTCAGAGTTACTGTTAGTATGATCGTTAAGAATTTCATCGGTGTCTGCCAAGTCAGCTGCCAGACATTGGTATCCCCACATACCAAGAAAAGGACTGTGAACTTGAATGTGTTTGGTACTTATAAAACACCTTCAGGACTAAAATATTACAAATTTAGAAGAATCTTATTTCTTGCACTCTAGTCTCCTTTCCCTACCACATATCGTCTGGAAACCGTTCAGCGACGTGCAACCAAGAGAATACCCTCCATCAGACATTTGCCATATTCTGAACGCTTTACTTACTTGAGCATGGATACATTGAAACTCCGATGTCTGGCAGCTGACTTGGCAGACACTTATAAAATTATTAACCATCTTACTAACAATAACGCTGACTACCTTTCAAACTCCACCCGTCAAACCCCCCTGGACATGTTTACAAAGTCAGAAAACAGCACAGCTCCCATGACTTTCGGAAACATTTTTTCGCGCTAAGAGTTGCTGAGGTATAGAACAAACTGCCGGCATCAGTTGTTAGCTGTTGGAGCACTTGCATCCTTCGAACGTCCATGCTTCCTGAGATTCGCCAACACTAAACATGATTTCCTACCCTCCTTACACACGCAAGCATGTATCTGACTCATACACTGTTCACTTTTCAGACATTTGTATATTACTGCATATGCTTTATACGCACTTTTGACAACTTGTGGTGCACCTGAGCACAGTATACAATATTCCCATTATTATTATCATTATTATTATTATTATTATTTTCATTTTTTATTACTATTTTTATTTTTTATTTTTATTATTATTATATCATGGATTATTATAAATAACTCCGATAGTAAAACGACCAGCTTGTAGTTCCTTGCAGTCTTTGGGTGAGATTTGGAACGAATCAAATAAAACGATTCAACAATAATTTTTAAAACATGAACAAACTACATTTTTTTGGTCAAGATTGGTGCAGGATATTTCCAAAGAATACATAGAAGGATTAGAAAATTGATCGAAAGTGGAAAACATTTAATGGAATGAGTATTATAAACTCAATGTTTAATGAGTTGTTAATAATAAAGAACGTTGGCTTTTACTTGTGTCTTAATATGAAGACACATTGCTCATTTTCTTAAATGAAAAAACGAGAGAGCTACATTATTAAATTGAAGAACCAGGAAGCAGATCACGACAAAGACTGCATTATTAGTCTGAAAGGAAAATCAAGTACTCGTTTAAAATCTTTCGATGTTGCTTAAATCTTAAAATTCAAACCAGTGGTATCTCTATACTTTATCGATCCCGAGAGGAGGAATGTTAAAGTTAACCTTAGCGGAATCTTAATAATAATAACTTATAGAAGACTAAACTTACTAACAATTTGGTATCAGGGATGTAAATACCAGGATATATTCAACCGGGCGCTCTTATTATTCTACCACAGAATCACTAAGAGTAAGAAGTTTATCAAAAATGTTAACCTAGCGTTTGGTTGCTTGTTAAGATACCGGATCGAATCCCATACAGTTATTCAACACACAAATGAGACTAGAAACTTATCCTTATGCAGATAGAGATACACTTGCGCCTACATTTTCATATGTTACCAATTAACAAAGTGTGATAATTAACTTCAAGCTAAGCATAAGAATGTCCAAAATAATATCGTTTTTATCAGCATATCAATTTGAAGCAAAAAAAAGGTAAACAAAAGGAAAAGTTATATATTGAAGTATTTCAGCTTCATGTGTTAACAAAGTTTCTATTAACAAAACACTGAATGCAAGTTTTACACTGTATCTAGTCGAGCTAGCGATGTTTTTCTGCGTCAGGAAAAAAAAACGTTACTATTAAATATAATTTATATCATTCAAATTCCTTAGCGGAACAACCCTTATATATAAACATGTTCATGTTTACCTGAAGAAATGAATTCTTCACAAATTCGAAGCACGTTGTATCCATAATGAACCTTTTCTATTCTTGTGCTGTTGTTGCTTTTCAAATTTACGTTTACAATAACTATAATTTGATGTAATAATTTATAAAATATTTTGGAAGACATTCATCCTTTCATTTATGTAAGCTAAGTGTATTTATTCACATTTCTATTGCATATGTGAATAATACTTAACTTGTGAATGCCTAATCGCGTATGTGTATATCTACGTATGTGAGTCTGTACGTGAACGTATACCTATGCAGACACTCTTATATATGCATATATATATATATATATATATATATAGGGGTAAAATATATAAAATCAACGAAAATGCATATTGTAGATATAAAAAGGCTATTTATGTCAGGTAGTGACAAATATATACATTTAGAGTATTACTAGTCAAAAAGGTCATTATTATTAATGATTATAAGAAATTAATAATAATAATAATAAGGTAGGAGACTGAAACGAACCAATTGGTTTTCGCGTTAGCTATTCATCGTTTGAACAACACCGGTTAGTAAACGGTGTCAGGTCTAATAGTTCCTGAGAAAAGAGTTTATTTTTAAGGGAGGTAAGTAGTTCTGGATTATATGTATAAGGGAGGTAAGTAGTTCAGAAATTAGAAATGTGAATGATCTAGAAAGTGTATAGGGTTTAGTGGTTTAAATTGAAGAGTTAGTGGTGTTCTGTATTGAGCTGTGTGTTCACATTTAGTTGGGGGAGAAATTTGTTGATGAAAAATGACTCTTTATTCGACCTTTGTTGCATTGTGGTGTTCTGTGAGCATTGGTAAAAGGGAAATATTTGGAAATTGAGATTAAGTTTCCTGGCACATCTTTCTATGTGTTCACTCACCTTTAACTGTCTCTATTGTGGGTGGCGGATTTGCTCTTTGTAAATAGGGATTATTTGATGGAGCGAAATTCCTGTTTGTCCAATATAGAGTTTATCACATCCTATGCATATCATGACATAGATTACATTTGCTGAGGCGCAGGTGAAATTTGATTTGATCTTAAATATTTCTCCTTGTTTGAATTGGAATTCTGAACCCTCCAGAAGGTGGGGGCATGTTCCACAGTTAGAACGTCTACATTTTGTCACTTTTGGCTCAGTAGTTAGTGGGTAAAGTCTAGCGCTGGTTAGTATTCTTTTCAGTGACTTCGGTTGCTTTTTGCTTTTTATAATTTTATATGAGCTTAAAATGTTGTTCATTGTTTTGTCTGCTGTGAGGATGGGGAGGTTTTGGGTGATGATGTTGAAGGCTTCGTTGTTTCTGGGGTTATGTGTGGAGGTGTACGGGAGTATTTTTAAGTCTTGTTTAGTATTTCGGCTAGTTTCCCTTAATCTTTGTATATCTATTCCCTTAGCTCTTTGATACCTTCATTTACTAATGAGATTGGGTAGTGTCTTTTAGTTAGTGTAGATCTAAGTTCAAGGAGTCTATGTTCACGAGTGTATGTATCGGAAACTATGGTGCAGATTCTTTCTGCTAGGTTAAAGGGTATGTTGATTTTTATGTGTTTGGGGTGGCAGGAGTTAAATAATAGGTATTGTTTAGATTCTTTGGGTTTATAAAAGATGTCTGTTTCTATGTGGTTGTTAACTATTCTAATTAAGATGTCTGCTACCCCAAACACTTTACCCACTAGACTTTATCCACTAACAACTGAGCCAAAAGTGACAAAATGTGGACGTTCTAACTGTGGAACATGCCCCCACCTTCTGCAGGGTTCAGAATTCCAATTCAAACAAGGAGAAATATTTAAGATCAAATCAAATTTCACCTGCGCCTCAGCAAATGTAATCTATGTCATGACATGCATAGGATGCGGTAAACTCTATATTAGACAAACAGGAATTTCGCTCCGTCAAAGAATCACCATTCACAAAGAGCAAATCCGCCACCCACAATAGAGACAGTTAAAGGTGAGTGAACACATAGAAAGATGTGCCAGGAAACTTAATCTCAATTTCCAAATATTTCCCTTTTACCAATGCTCACAGAACACCACAATGCAACAAAGGTCGAATAAAGAGTCATTTTTCATCAACAAATTTCTCCCCCAACTAAATGTGAACACACAGCTCAATACAGAACACCAGTAACCCTTCAATTTAAACCATTAAACCCTATACACTTTCTAGATCATTCACATTTCTAATGTCTGAACTACTTACCTCCCTTATACATATAATCCAGAACTACTTACCTCCCTTAAAAATAATCTCTTTTCTCAGGAACTATTAGACCTGACACCGTTTACTAACCGGTGTTGTTCAAACGATGAATAGCTAACGCGAAAACCAATTGGTTCGTTTCAGTCCCCTACCTTATTATTATTATTATTAACTTCTTATAATCATCAATAATAATGACCTTTTTGACTAGTAATACTCTAAATGTATATATTTGTCACTACCTGACATAAATAGCCTTTTTATATCTACAATATGCATTTTCGTTGATTTTTTATATTTTACCCTTACATTTACACGTGTATTCTATATATTTTTTCAAAACATATTTCTACTATATATATATATATATATATATATATATATATATATATATATATATATATATATATATATATATATATATATATATATATATGTATATATATATTGATATGGAGGTCAGTTTAGAAACAGAGTGCTTGTGGCCTGGTTTCGTGGTTTGGCGCCAGGCAGACGGATAACCTATCAAGTATGGAACAAAAGTCCTTTTGCCCGTAGCAAATCAGAGACTCGGAGACATCCACTTTTGCCGACAGAAATATAATAGCACTAGTAGAGACAGGTGACCACTAAAGATGCAGACACAAGAGTAACATCCGAAATTACAACAGTATCTGTAGCAGTTGCAGCAACAACAAGAACAATAACAGTGGAAGCAACAGCATCAATCAGAGCAGAAAATACAGCAATCCAATGAATTCCAGATTCGACACAGCAACAAAAAGAACAGGATCAGAATCCCCGAGATCAACAACTACATTATCAACGCAACAGCACCAACATCTTCCCAAGACATACTTCTCTTTGTGAGACCAAGAAGAATGTGACAATGAAAAACCTAAATAGCAAAATGTCGCCAGGTCTAAAAAATTAAAGAAAAACAATATCACGCCGCAAAATTTAGCAGTTATAAACAAAGGTGTAGAAACCTTTGAGAAACAGTGTGCAAAAAACACCCCCAGTAGGAGCTATGCCAATACCGTCAACAATATCTAATCCATCACTAACATAACCACCAATATTATCACATACACCATCCTTACAAGCACAACCAAATTCATTATCACAGCACTTAAATAACATTAACTACACAGGTATAAATACGAAAAATTAAGAACTAACGAAACATATATACATCCCTACAGACGGCACACACTGGCATCTTATCGTACCCCCAAACAACACTCCAATATACATACAACTCAACCAAGCAACAAGAAACACATAGAAATCCATGAAAACCACATTGTCTGAACGAGTGTATAATAACTGGTCGTGGGAGCACGCAGATATAGCTATGTGGAATGAACATCTATCTCCGTTTTTCGAACAAAATCCCTTCTGCTTCAATTCCGTAATCTAACATGGCCTTGCTTTGAATAGAAATATAAATGCACATGGCTTGAGGTCATCTTGGAAACAGGGCTACCTCAATAAACTGAGGTCACTAAATTTAGATGTGGTAGTTATCAGTGCAACCAGACACACGAACCTACGTATCTATCTCTATGCCAGTTTTAAGAACTTAAGAACTGCAAACGATTTAAACGAGTAAAACATTTAAGACACTGCCTTATCATGCCTGCAACACAATGCTTAAAACAGCTGACACCTAATATATCTGCATTCGAAAATAATTTATCGTCTTATTTTTATTTTACAAGACACGTGTTAGCGCTTATAAAAAACAAATGTTAGATTATATTTATATGCACATAGATTTATAAATGTTGTTTTGGTGTTTTTACTTAATCTGAATTTCCTACGTATGTTTATTAATATGCTATATAAGACAATAAACAAACTTACATGTAGACTGGTACCAGGTATTTTGAAGTGTGAATATTGGTTAATTAGCTCTTTAGAAAGTCTTTCAAAAGACGCTTTTGCACTCGTTGTGAGCCATGGCGAATATTCTCCCTGAGCGTTGTATAAGGTACCTAAAATGAAAAAAACATATATATATATATATATATATAGTTTGTCGAAACTATGCATTGTCCAGAGATGAAAAGGGTAAATGTTTTTATTTCTTTTTCAATTTCAGAATTACAACTATTTAGCGGTTTGAGTTTGGCTGCTCTTTCTAGTGAATCGAATAGCCTATTAGGGCCATTCCTTATATTGTTGAATGTATATTATATAATCTTTGATTATGTTTCCTTTCTCATTAGACCGCTGGTAGCGGAGAAATTTTTCTAGAATTTTTTTGCTACCCTTATATTTATTAATTAATGATTTTTTGGCTAATTTTGAAATTAAATCAGCAGTTTATATTTGCTGCTGAGAAGACAGCGCGGTGGCGGTGGATTTTGAAAATTTAGAGCATATAGACTGGAGGCTTCTTTGCCGTCGCCTCGTGGACATATACTCGTCCTCGGCTTCTCTGCTGACGAGACACGCCAGTTGTAAATAAATTTAATTTAATTTAATTAATTTGTTTACTAAAGTTTGTCGAAACTATGCATAGTCCAGAGATGAAAAGGGTAAATATTTTTATTTCTCTTTCAATTTCAGAATTACAACTATTTAACGGTTTGAGTTTGGCTGCTCTTTCTAGTGAGTCGAATAGCCTATTAAGGCCACTCCTTATATTGTTGAATATATATATATATATATATATATATATATATATATATATATATATATATATGTTAACTACATGAAGTACTATAGATCTTTATCGAATGGAATTATAGAAACAATTAATTAAAGCAATAATTTTAGCAAAATATTAATAATATGCAACACCTGCTTCTTAGACATTATATTTATTGTGCGTATTCTCTTTTGAATGCAAACGCTGACATGTATGTATATGGTAAAAAGGTACATAGGTACACCTTCAATTATAGCATGGTGTTTAAGTAATTCGTATCTCCCTCATGCGGTTCCGCTTTCCATACTATGTGTTTGGTCATGTATTCACAATCCAGCAATTGTTGGTTTCACCCTACTGTATAATACACTAGTTGGTGTTTCGCAATTATGTAGTTATAGGCTTGATCTCAGTTTGGTCTTTTGGGAAAGTGTGTTTCTTTATTATTACTCGGGGTCTATCCAAATATTGTGAAACATATATTATAGACAGAACTGGTGTAGAAGCCGGTCTCATGGATTTGTAATTGAAACTGATAGAGTTGTCAAATATTGTGCTACGGTGTATCTGGTAGACGGTTTCGTAACTGCCCCATACACTGTTTCCATTGAAGCGTATGTTTTTCTCTCTCAAAGTATGTATATAAAATGAGTGCAGGTTACAAGATTTAAGATTTTCCCTTCAGGAACAGAATATCACGTGTCTGTTACCACTACGCAGCACTCTGGAAATATATTTTCTATCAAAGCAGAATTTTGACAGGCACTGAGGAGATGATGGCTTTGAAACATCAGCAGTTGGATTACATGTAATTCATAAAACCAACTCTTCAACACGCGATGTGTCATGTTGAGCATATCCTGGGGAATGACTTAAGAATGTCATCTCAGTCGAATAACTTGTGATTTACGAACTAAAAGGAAATTGAAAGTATCTGGAATCCTCATATACTGTTACTGTTTCTACTAAGTGATTACAAATGCCTGTGCAATACGCAGTGGTTAAATTGACAAAACGACATGAACTGTACCTGTAGCACAAAGGATCAGCTGCGTAATTCTGCTCCTGCCTTAGAAATAAGTTAATATCTCGAATGTTAATACCGTAGTAGTAGAGAAAGACTGTTAGAGTTAGATACAGAAATCTTATCAAATTCTGACGATGAACTGTCTTCATGAATCCTTTGGTTTCTCCTCTATAACTTTC